>NC_044927.1:2103341-2236175 GCF_003576645.1 Ipomoea triloba | reverse complement strand
TTAATCATTATAGTATGCTATAGAGAAATTGGAAAAAATATATTACTCTATACCTGCTTTAATTCATTGTCAATTTCAGCAAAGGTGCACTTTGGTTGTTGCAATGCGTTTGAGAGTGTGAGAAAAGAGTCAAGATAAGTTTTGTCTACAATTGTTTTGTAGATAACGCTTAAGTTGTTGTCTTTCCTGTGAAATAAAAATCATATTTTTATAAATCAACATAAATATTAAGTAATAGTTTGGAAGTTAGTTGGAAGAAATACCATTTATTAAGAACCGTTGCATGTTGTCCGGGTGGATTTACTTCGATAGTGGTATCATATCTCGTACTCAGTGTAATACCTATTTAAGTAGTAAAACACATGTAAAAATGTAATATGTTCGTTAATATTATTAAATATTTATAAAAAAAAAACATCAAGTACCTTGGAATGCATTTACATTAACTCCCTGAGCAATAACAATTGGAAATTTGCCTTGACTAAGTTGTAAATCAATCTGAATTCCTTCAGTCATGACAAAGTTGCCCCATAGAGTGATGATAACAGGTTTTGATCTTTGCATTAACAACAAAACAATATTTTAAAATAGAATGCATAACAATTAAGATTTAAAATATAATCAGTTTTAAGATAAGTAAGAGTTAAAGTATAATACTCTTCATTGATAATCACAAACTCATTAATATTTTGTTGACCATTCCTTGTCGTAATGCATTGACGTGGTAGTTTGCAAATAACAATAGCTAGCACATCTGTAGTCATGAGTTGGAAAATAGCAGGAGAGGTTGCTGGCATATATACCTTGGAGAAATATAAGCAGAAATATAGTATGATAGATAACAGTAGTAAACTAATAAGCTTACTTATCAGTTGTCGAGATGACAAACATGCGTAAAAATCTGAGAATGGNTCATCAATCGTGTGCAATCCATTCCTTAAGAAGTCTTGGCACATGTAGGATTTGTATTTTATCCAAAGTGAACGAGGATTTGAAAGATCACAAAAGATCAGAAGCATTGCAAATAACTTCCTCAAACTCGATGGCATTTGGAATAGCAACGCTTCATCTAGTGATTGTTCAATGATTGAATCTCCAGATAGAAGTCCGAGTTTTTCAGCTGCCTCACGGAAAGTTTCAGCAAAGTAACCATTAACAGTTTTTAAGGATTCAAACGATGTGGGTGCCCTTACGTTCATCAACAACATTCGCAAATAGTATCGTTCTCCTTCAGTTGGGTTAACAGTTACAAGCCTACCGATGACCTTCAGTTGTTTCCTTGGCTTCCAAGACTTTGTTGATTTGCACCAAACAAAATGGCAAGGGAATTCAACATAAAGCAAATTCATCATTTTCGCATATTCATTTGCTAGATTCATAGAAAAGAATTCTGTCAACATGGTACGACATGCTTCTTCCCTACTAACAATATGAATTATTCTTTCATGTCCATAAAAATTTATATATTGGGAATTTTCCAAATGCACTTGCAATTGAATAACAGCGGGTTTTAGCTCGGCTATTGCAAAACCATATATTCGCCATGCAGCTTCAGGGGGAGAAATCCATCGTGCATTCTGGTATTCTTTAATCTCGTCAATCACATAATCGCTCATGTTATCAGCCAAAGACATGCGAACTCTATCATGGCCTTTATAAATATATTTGTATATATACTTGACAGACTTAATGGTTGCACAAACCTCAACATTTATGTGGCAATCAAATTTCAACAATAATTGAGGATTATAAGGAACGATCCATCGATTGTCAAGCTTAAACCCTTTAATCTGAACAAAAAAAGAGGTATTTCGCCTCTTATAAATAGGGTATGAGTCATCATCAAACCTAGTCTCAGGACAGAATGAACGAGGGTACTTACTTTTGCAAGAGGGTGAAGTTTGGCATTTCTTTTGGACCATGCAAGGACATGTTTGATTAAGAGAACCACAAGGGCCATGAACCATATGTTTTTTTACAAGGTCATACAACGTTGGCTGCGTTTCCTTATTTGGGATTTCTGCACACACGTATTCGTCAACAAAAGAAGACGACGCCATCATGGATTTGTTTTTGAGAATAATAAGGAAATGAGCATGTGGAAGACCTCTTTTTTGGAATTCAATCACATATGTGTATGCAGAAATCTCACCAAAGAAATGTTTTTTTGTAATGTCATTCTTTAATTCTTGCAATTTAGCATGAAATACTCTTGCAACCAAATCTGGCCTATTCTGTGCCTCGTCATTGAATTCCAAAAGACGTTTAATTTCTGGCCAATTTGGATTGCATGTTATAGTTAGGAAAAAATCTGGTTTACCAAAGTTTTGGACAAGTGACATCGCATCCATATATCGCCCACGCATATCCCTAGGTCCTCCAATGAACGACGAAGGTAAGATAACTCTGCGACCAACATCATTACCAAATACCGCACCGGTACTGACACTGTCAACCAACCCTTGAAAATTCTCTGACCTACAAAGTTGTTGTTTCTTCCTAAAATAATCAAGACGTTGTGTTTCGACCTTGATATATATGTCAACAATAAATTGTTGAAACAGTCTGCCAGTATGTAGTAATAATGATGTGTCGCCTGAACGAATTTGAAATTTGTATGCGTAATACTCCCTGCAAGATACTGAACACCGTTTTTTTCCTTCTCGGAATATGGTTTCCTCAGCTTGAAGTAATTCTTCAACATTTGATACATCATTAGCATTGATATACAATGCATTGGCATATGTATTGCGAGCTGAAGTATTGTTTGGAAAAACTCGTTCAATACCCTCATGCCATCCAGCATCACCGAATGGGAACAACAAAGGGTACTGTAATGGATCATAACAACCATAATAATATTGGATATTCTGAGCACGACCACTGTGTGCGTATACCCTTATGTTCCTATTATCTCCAGAGCCTTCAAAATCTTCAATCCACACAGCAGCAACTTGAGAAGTTGTTGGTGCATTATAAATCCTCTGGTCAAGCGAAGGACACGAGTGCAGCGAAATGCTAAACTCATCAGAATGCACAAGATCCTTAAGACTCCGAAAGAATTTAGCATATGGGTTGTGAGACATGACCTCGATAAGATCTGAGACAATTTTCTCATCTAAATGACCAACTTCGCTAACTCTATTCTCTACTTCATGATCAGTGTCGTAAAAATAGAGTTGTAGATTGCGGGGGGGACAACCATCAGGCAATAAGTCATTTATAAAATGGTAAATTTGTCCTTGCACTTTGAAAGTATAAATGCCTTTATTTCTCCTACACAAATCTTTTTCATAGTTATGAATACCAAGCGAAGTAAAAGCAAACGTGTTGTTGTAAGTCCTAACGCACGAACGGAAATTATTGTAGCTCTTATCAGGGCTGGTGTATAATGCCTTTAAAGTCGGTGGCATTCCGTTCGCCACAAGAACAACTTCACCCTTACAACAACAAAATCCAGGAGGTTCATATTGAAGTCGCTTTGCTCCACAATAAATACAATCAGGAATCGCGGATAACATAAATGTGTTTTTTGCATCATTTTGCAATGCGCCTGCTGATTACACAATTGTATTCATGTGTGTTTTATTTCCAAATGTCAAAAGCGCATGACATTTTGTTGGCCGCAGCACGAGCGGAAAAAATGAGAATAAAAAAAAGTCAACACCAACTAATAAATCGATTTTTGTTCTTTCAAATACGCTTGAACAAAAATGCGTAAATGGATGACATTTCACACCTGAAGAAATTGCCAATTGGTCATCCACAGAGGCATTACTATGATTGTTTGATGTTTCGCCTATTTGATTTTGTTGGGACAATTTTTTCCATGCGTCTTTATTTTTATTTCTTTTACGCTCACGCAATTCATCTTGCGTAAATCTTGTACGACCTCTTAATCGGTTGTTCATAACTCTAAGCACTGAACAATCATAAATAACTATATTTGCTAAACACGCAGAAGCAAAATTAAAATTAACAAAACGTAAACGTAACGAAAACAAACCAATATAATGTAAAGAAAAAAATAGCACTTAAAAAATAATGTTATTTAAAACAATAGTCAATATAGATGCAGTAACCAATTGTTATTTTTTGGTAATAATATTGCATTTGAAATGTATATTTTGTGATATCAAATATGAGAAATCGACCCCTAATTTGATCGGGTAAAAGTTTATTCATGTTCTCCTGGATTAGTAGGAGAAATTGATATTTTGTACAGATAAAGTAGGAAATGGATGAATGGGAATTTTATTCTACAAATGTACCCATTACATCACTATAATAACGATTTATTATAATACCAAGATAACAATTATATTATATTATATTCTTTTTTTTTATTATTATATTGTTTGAGATCATGGGAGGAGAGTTTTTTGAATTGTAAATGCATGTTTTGTATCCCACTTTCATTTGTTTATTTCCACACCGGTTCAATCATTCATAAACCTCCATTTTTCATTTGATAAATCCAATCCTTGTTTTACTTTAGAATTTTGGATGGTTGCCTACTTGCAACACAAATAAAGGAACAAGAAGGAAATAATTCTCATGGGAAATCTTCATTTTTATTTGTGCACTTGGAATTTGAAATTTAGAATTTGAATCCTACACATCCTGATTATTGTGCTGCATGGAGTAAATAATTTCGAATAAATGGGTGCTGACGTGCTCATATGTGGATCGGGGTTATGGTTGATTTATTTGCATTGGTCTTAAATTGGGATGGCTTGGTTGTATTTGCCTATTTGGTTAGGTCTAGGTTTTTTGGGTCAAGCCAATTAAGATTATCTTTTGAAAGAATATCAGCAAATGAACATGGTTAAAAAATAGAGTTAATCCCAAAAATGGTCCTCCGACTATGTTGATTTTCCAAAATTAGTCATTTACTTTTAATTTGGACAATTTAGGTCCCTTGACTTTCAAATTCTTTCCAACGTTGGTCCTTTAATGTCCCTTGACTTTCAAATTCTTTCCAACGTTGGTCCTTTAATCAAATTTTGGTTAAATTGAGGCCACAACGTTGGTCCTTTAATCAAATTTTGGTTAAATTGAGGCCAAATTAAGGGGTAAAATTGTTCGTTCACTTGTATACCCATATTTCTTATGTCTTATACGCTATATATATGAATATAATATCAGTCGAAGAGACATTGACTGAGATTATATGGCTTCGATTGAGACTTTGACTGAAATTATATTCATATATACAGCGTATACGACAGGAGAAATACGAGTACCAATACACTAAATAGGTGAACGAACAATTTTACCCTTTCATTTGACCTCAACTTAACCAAAATTTTACGAAAGGACCAACATTGAAAAGAATTTGAAAGTCAAGGGACCTAAATTGTCCAAATTAAAAGTCGGGGACTAATTTTGAAAAATCAACATAGTCGGAGGACCATTGCTGAAATTAACTCTTAAAAAATACGCTGAAAAAAAAATTTCTGGCTCATCATCCACTATCCTATGCAATAACAAAATAAATTTTGAACATTTGTTTCTTTTGTCTTATCGTTTTTTTTAAAGCAGATTTTTTTTCCTATACTTTAATTTTTGTAATTTGAATTATAAACCTATAATTGATTTAATATTTGTATTATTTTTTCAGTTATTTTCATTATAACTATATAATTAAATTGAATCGAAAAATAAATAAAATAAACATACGTCATTAAGTTTTTGTATCTTAATCATTTTAAATTTTAATTATAATTAGATTATTCAAAAGTTAAATCAATTAATATTTATTTTGGTGTTGGGTTCCAACATTTATTAAAATAAAATACGTAAAGTAGATTTTACTAATACTTATAAATACTTATATACTTTTCATTGTTGTTTTTTTGTTAATCATTTTAAATTGTAATTATATTAGATTATTCAAAAGTTAAATCAATAAATATTTATTTTGGTGTTTGGTTCCTACATTTATTATTATTGTAGTGATGTATAACAAAAAGTTATGGAGGCAGGCAGGCAGCATATGCATGTGGGTTTCAAATTTTTTTTTGGCAGCTTTGCACTTTTTTCCTAATTTACAATTTTTTTATAAGAATTCTCATTTCCACTTAATATAGTATCTCCACATCAACTTTCATCGTTATTAATTCCATTCGGCAGTAGAGGAGAATAGGATAAGAATTACCCAGTTTTTTTTCTCTTCTTTCTTTCGTTCGGCAGAGAAGTAAACAGAATAATTTTTTTTGTTTTCTTCATCCCTCATTTTTTGTTGGAGCTCATATTCACCTTGCTGTTGCCGTGGATGGGTTTGGCTAGTTATTTGATGTTGTCTTTATCATATATTTTGAAGGTCAGTTTGATTTTATATTCTGTCTCTTTTGGATATTCGCGTATTGTTCTTTGTAATATATGATGTTATCTTTATCATATATTTTGAAGGTCAGTTTGAATTTACATTCTGTCTCTTTTGGATATTCGCGTATTGTTCTTTGTAATATATGCAATTATAGATTATAGACGATTTTTGTCATGTGCAAGATATATGTCAGAAATATTTGTATATGTAGATTCCTAATGTAAAGATGTATTTTAGTATACATTAAATTAATAATAACGATATGGAAAAGGTTCTTTCTCTAATTTTTTTTTCCAAACATATTCAGTTGACAAAGAAAATGATTTACCAAGAACAGAACTTAACTTTTACAACATAAGATTTAATTTTAGACTTACAGGTTGTGAAGCGGCGTAGAATTACATTTGTAATGTGAAGATGTATTTTAGTATACATTAAATTAATAATAATGATATAACAAAAGGTTCTTTCTCTGTTTTTTTTTCCAAACATATTCAGTTCATAAAGAAAATGATTTACCAAGAACAGAACTAAACTTTTACAACATAAGATATAATTTTAGACTCACAGGTTGTGAAGCGGCGTAGAATTCTCACCTATCAGAATGGATGCAAGTCATGCCGCTGTCTACAGCTACGCTGAAAAGAAGGTTTTCCTGCACTGAGAAAAGCAAGTTATGTAACCTATTTCACACCATGGAAGTGGCAATTACTCTAATAGTGTTTAAAAAAATCAAGATGGTCTACTTAATTTGTCTAATGAAGCAGATGAATATAAATAATTATGAACTCACAGGTTGCAAAGCGGTGTAGAATTCGAAGGTTTCAGGAAATTTGAGGTATGTTATGATGTTCAAACTCGTGGAGGAAGGCAGCATTTTATGTGCACTCAGAAAAGCACTTTCAAAAAAGAAAGGTCCGTGACTACAATAATTAAAGCATTAGAATGGGACAAGTTCTCCTAACATATTTTCCCGTAACTTGCGGTATTGTGTTCCTTTTCATTGTCAGTTAAATATTATGTTATTTATATGTTTTGGAATATTGTGTTTGGTGCCCGACGTTACCCGTTCGAAATGACATAATTATATAGAGTTTTTTAAAAATAGTGGGTAGTTGGACCCACAAAGACGGTAATGAAGAAATGATAATATATTTACTTCACCTTTAGCTCTATATATTCTTTTGTATGTTTATTTATTAAAAATTGTAATGTGGCAGACATTGGTTTGGGAATTGGCCCACCACAGAAGTAAAAAACACTATGGTGTCACAAGACCCAAACTATTTTTTGTAATAATGTGTCAGACATTTTGTTGGGAATTGGCCCACCACAAAAGTAAAAACACTATAGTGTCACAAGACCCAAACTATTTTTGTAATAACTATAATATAATATTGAAGCCTAAATTATGTTTAGATAGCATGCGTATATAATATCCAAAGCAGGCCCATGAAAATAGTGTCAAAGTTGTATTTAAGCAGCCTGAAATTGGAAGGTCGATTATCGGCAAGGGCAAATATGGCATTCTGTTTGCAAAGCACATCCATAAAAGCACAAGGTACAAAGAAATGTCATCGGAAAAAGTCTTGGGCAAATTATACTGAGCTTTTATATGTTATAGTGATTTAGAAGACTAATACGGTAGGTTAAGTTAAACATAATAAATGTTTGGTGAAATAATTTCACTGGTTCCAAATTCGATTCTCCTTGAAGTTGTTTATTGACATTATTTTTAGTTTGAACGAGTTTGATGTGGTAAATTTCACCAAGTATTTGTACTTATACATAGTTGGTGGTGTATTGGAATATAAGTGTAAATCTGTTGATATAAGGTGGTGGGCTAGGGAGAGAGACGGCTATGGTTGGAGGTTCCCGAACTAGTAGCAACATGGTGTGAATTGGCCAAAAGTCACCTCTATAAGTGTCTTACAAAGTATTTATAGAAAATTTGGTGGAGACACATACCGAGAGGCTGGCATGGTTATCACGTGTCTCACATGTAATTTGTACTTTGATTTGAATTAATGATATTTTCTATTCCCCAAATTAAAAAAAAAAAAAAAATTGAAGAGAAGCTTTTAGAGATCATAAGTACGTACTTTTATTTATTTTGTTTTTCCATGTGTTCCTCATTGTGCCGCAAGCTTTACGTACTAGAGATGCAACTGTGTGTGTATCACATTGTAAATCCTAAAGTGTATGTGTTTTTCTCAATGGCAGTGACAAAATATTATATTTGCGTTTGGACAATATAATTATGTGTTTAAACATGACAAAGATATATTGGAATTTTTTGTAAGTATAACTATACCCAACAAAGTTGATTGGACAATTAGCTTTGTAACCACAAAGTTTCAAATTCTATTGACATTCTTAATTTGAGTCGGTCAGTTATAGCAACCTATGGACTTTCATATAAATAGTGAAAATTTTATTTTAAATGAACCAAATGGTTCAAAAACTTTTATTTTTCAAGAAATTTAATTGCTATCTTTTAATTTCTGGGAGTACGTTTATTAATTTTATCAACAAAATTATCCATGTGAAGCAAATTCTATGGATTAAAATATCATTAAATTGTGATATAATATCCTTTTAAAAATCTGTTAGCATTAATTTAATGATGGCTACATATAACTTGCCTATAACCCCACTATTTAAATATTGAAAATTAATATTTTGCAAACGTTTATCTCATAAAAGGTGTCCAAGAAAGTGATAAACTGATAATACGTACCCAACTACCAATTGCTCCTTTTTCTATGCCTCGTGCCTTCATTTAAAGCACAGTCACTGTTTTAAAAATTAAGAATGCATGGTCACATGCATGTAACTGATGTGTACAAGACTATAATATTTTAAGAAATATTATAACTGATGTATGTGTTTATGTGTACCACCGAGCATCTTGAAAAATGTGTGACGATATAAGAAAATAAAATTGAGTCTCATTACTAATTATAACTTTAACGTAGTAGTAAACACTCGATCTTAATAAATAATACCAGAATTAAGACACCGTTTGAACCCCAACAATAACATATTTCTCAAAGATGTATCTTAAATTATGACTCATTACTAACTTGAAAAAGTCTAGTCATGCGGACAACTAATGATTATCACACTAACAAGTTTGAATTTATTTATTTATGTTGTTTACAAATCAACCGAAATTGATTATATGATAATTATTAATAAATAAAACAAACAACTAACGCCGCCGTCTTAATTAAATAATTAATGGCGAAATGCAGAAAAGTAAGTATTCATCGCGTGTTAATTGTAAAAGAAACCGCGGGAATTATATCTTATTCCGACGGACTATTCAAAACATAAGATTGTGTGGTCAACTTCAACGAATATATAAGGATAACAAATAGAGTTTTTTTTTTTTTTTTAAAATATATAATTCACCCTGTTATAATGTAATATATTTTTATAACTACTTTCTCAACCAAATGAAGGACAAAGAGACAAAGAGTTAATATCGCCTTTACTGAATCTTGAACCCACCCCTCCCATGTAAGGGTGCAATCCGGTGCTACTAGACCACAAAATCTTTGGCATAACAATAGAGTTCTATTACATTAATTCTTAAATTTTACTCCCTAGAAATTTTACTTTCTAATGTGACGAACATTGATAAATTATTTTTTTCATGTGAGTCTCAATACAAGTGTTTACATCAAAATTTTGTATATATATATTGAGTTAGTCGGATAGTAATTATAATGTTTCAAATTTAACATTTTGTAAAAGATGTCTAAACCAATTAAATATAGACAACCATAAACTACTTTACTTTATTGATTCTCTGGCAACTAGAATCACAAGATGGGTTAGTGCACATCCAGGTACAATATAAAATCATCATTGTCTCCTCAGCCAGGCTGGTAACATAAAGTATTCTTAATGTAATTTATTTATATCTCTGATGTAGTTTACGAATTGAAGTAAAATACACAAATGAAACGACTTTACTCATAGTATAACATTCATATAGTGGTAATAAGAAATTAATTAAAGGTTTATGAATTTTACGGTGCGGTGGATTGGTGGTTGAAGTGACCCAATCGTGGAAACACTATGTCATCTTGTATACTTCTGTGGGCATTGACTGCCCGAATGCAACTTAGATTGCAAGTTGGTTTCCACGCGGTACGACGCTGTTTCTTGATCAGAACAAATTTACTCCATTGACAAATAATAGTCATTTTTAAGGAAAAATAATTATTGTTGACCAATTAAATATTCAAGAATGATTATATTTGTTAAAATTTATAAAATTTAAGAAATATACTTTTATCTTTGTAAGATTGTGACTAGTATTGTCAAAATTGATCGTATATTTCCCTTGCGTATTTAAATACAAAAACAATTAATTTATATTACAAAGTATTATTAATTTTGGCATGTTGGCTCATCACTTGACAAGCCTCTAAATTCCAAACTCGACCCCTACCTCATTTCATTAAATGGTGAAATAAGCATGTTTTGGTAACTCTAATTGCAACGGTTTTTATTTTCTAGCAAATGAAAATATAAGATTATATTGTGTTAAGGTTTAAATATTTTCATTAGAATTTTAATTAGTACGTTGGATAAAATGATTACATGTAAAAGAAATAATTCTGATGTTTTCATTTGGATCGAAACCACTACAATTTTACAAAGTTTAGAATATACTTTGTAATTTTTAAAGCACGGATTTATAAGTAACATTTTAAATACTTCTTATGTCATATTTTATCAATTATGTCTATTATTTATTGGTCAAATCAATTATTTACAAATTTTTTTCTTCTTATCTTAAATATAAATTTTTGTTCTACCTCCTCCACTCCTTCACTTTCCGTCTCCCTCTGCATGTGAACCACCGCCATCCACCTCCGCCCACCGCAGTCTACCTTTACCCCATCCCTACCAGCGTGCTTCCCCCTTCTTTTTCGCCATTCGCCTCACCAGACGCTACATCTCCGCCTCCCAACTCCGCAACAGCCTTTTCTTTACCCTCCTTCGGCTCCTTTTTGTTGCAGATCTATGTCAAGCTCCAACTTCTTATTAAATAAAATAATACATATTTAGTTTGTCAGCAACTTCTTATTAAATAAAATAATACATATTTAGTTTGTCAGCTTGTGGTTTGTGCTTTGGTTTTGAGGTTTGCAGCTTTGGAGATTGGGTTTTGTGGCATTAGGTTGTCAACCATTTTTGCTTTTGCCCGTATTTTTGGCATTAGGTTGTCAACCATTTTTGCTTTTGCCCGTATTTTTTCATCTTTTATGGTGCTTTTGCTTTCTGTATTTTGCTGATTCGGTAGTTTTTATATTCTCTCTCGTATTTTTGGCGAGTTGTCTTCCTCTCGTTCCTTTGACGAGTTATTTTTCTCTGGTATTTATCGAGATGACACGTATTTATAAGCAGATGGAGTGCGTAAGAAACGACTAACACGAGTCACGGACTATTATTACTTCGTTACAGTATACTCCGTAGCTTTTATGTGAACATTTAATATTTTATTGTCATATATTTGCATTCAAAGTAAATTTTACAAGCATTTTTTTAGTTGCAATGTAATTACAATTTGAAAATGTTATTTTATATTTCTAAATTTATATCATTGTCACAATAAAACTTTATATTTATTTCTGGCTTATAAATTAATTAGTTGACCTCATAACGAGGTAAATAATTTATTAGTCACCTCTAATTTTAAGGTCCATCCTACCCAATAAGAATTAGATTAAAAAATTACAATTATTATTATGGGATGATGACAATTTATCAAATAGTCTCATCATTCATGTTTTTATAAGTTATGTTAAATGTTAAATACATAATTAATTTACCAAATATATATATATATATATATATATATATATATATATATATATATATATATATATATATATATATATATATATATATATTACAAACGAGTGAAACAATTATATTATTTACCAATAAAAACAATCAGTTATATGTTAACATAATTAATAATCAGGCACTCCATATTCTTTTAATTGCTAAACATCCTTAGTGTTTAGGAGATGAATAATAACAGGAAAGTATATATGGTATCACTTTTATTACTTTATGTATTATTTAAAATGGTTTTTAAAAAAGGGTTTACTAAACTTATTTAGCAGGTTGTTAATTAATGACATTTTGGGTAGTTAATATTTTTTTCCCATCTAAAAAATTTAAGGTTCCAATATTCGAATCTATGACCAGCTGTTTGAAATGTTAATCAGATTGTTAATACATAATTAAAAGCACAATGCTACGCTTTGATATTTTGTTGATGGTGACATGACTGAGTTTGTGGATAAGCATCAACCCTGCCCTTTCAGTAATACTTTATAATTGGTATTACTCATTTTAGTCTTATATTTCTAGATAAATGGTAAACAGTCTCTTAATTATATATATATTGTTGTATTTGATTGTTAAACTGTTAGCAATATGGTAAAATTAATCTTTATGATTACAAAATTATTATGATATGTTTACTAACTTTTTAAAAAAAAATATTAATTACGTTTACTTGTACATTTGAAAACATACCAATTATAAAATTAACTTTAAAAATTTCATTTTTTGACAATTTAGACTCGTCTCAACTGTTGAAATTTTTGTTCAAAATTTTTCAGGCCATGTAGAAAAAAGAAAACGAGAGAAAATAGGGAAAAAAATAGTCAATCAATGTGGTTGCTAATTGGGAGGTGTATGCACTGCATGTACCTGATGAGCGTGGTTGGTGCGCGAGACGTTCACTCATTTGTCTAATTTTTTTTTTTAGGAATGTTCTTAGAGTAAAATGAATGGTTAAATTTTGTTGGTAGGTCTTTGTCAGATAACTCCGATTTGATGCCAAATTGAAAGAAAGAAAACAATAAAATAAAACAAAACAAAAATGTCATGGTGCACACATTACCTATACCTATCATTTTTTTTTTCTTTTATTGGTGATGCTGTTAACCATCAAAATCAACATTTTCATTCAAACTAATTTATCATGTATAATACTAATAACTCAATAACCAAATGCGATATGCGTAACCAAATGCTAACCAAAAGAATTAAGAATGCAAAATTGTATGAAAGATTTTGCGGTTTGAGGGTGGAAGCATGTGGTTTGCGAGGTCGCAAACACAACAGCAAAGTTATTAAAGGCACACACTATCACTGAACTAATATCTAGCTTGCACTGGGGCTCACTATGCCAATTTGCCAAAAGCAATAAACACACACATTACACATATGGTCATGTCTCATTCAAGAAATGAAAAAGGGTAGGCATTTTCATTAGGTGGATAAACCAATTAAAAATAAAAGAAATTATAATTGTAAGTTAACAGAAGTGCAGGTGAGTTTGTAACAATAGAATTGACATTTACTGTGAAATGAAAGTACTAGTTAAGATGGTTGAGATAAGATACCAATTATGTGTTTATTAGTTGTATTAAAATGCATTTAATACAAAGTGAGTTTGAAAGACTCTGCTTAGTTGGGAAGTGCATAAGGGAAAATAGATTTCAAATCCCTCTGCAAACTGGAAGAAATATGCTAGAGACTGGTGGTTCAAGTTGGTTGTGACATATGTTAGATGCTGATGCAATGTCTATACTAGTGGCAACGAAATTGACCTATTATCTGACGATGCCTAATTTTGATCACTAGCTACCTGACATCAAAGACCATGAAACACCTAACTATAGTCCATCATCATATTATTGTACCAATAAACTTGCTATGTAACCCATCAACTTCAAACACAAATGTCTCATCTATTCTACTTTGTCAAAACAATATCAAATTCTTTTCCATCTTGAAAGTAAATTTGTCACCCACTAAAAATATACTTTCAGTTTTTTTTTTAAGGAATTATTATTAAGTGGTATATTTTTAATAATAATAATAATGTCATTGAAGTGGTGGTTATGTATTTGGATGGGATTTTTGACATCATATGTGGTCCAGACATTTCACATCAGGGTTTCTTCTTTTTTTTTTTATGGTCCCATATATAAAGGTTTTATCCAATCATCAAAATTCAAAATCAATAACCCCATGAAGAAGAAAAGAAATAGAGATAAATAAACAAATAAATAATAAAGAAAGAGACTCCCACAAAAACAAAAAAAACAAAAAAAAAACAAATAAATAAATAAAATTGACTGATTCCACTTTCTTCGATTCTTCTCCAATTGCCATCCAAATGTCTTTCTTGATTGTTCCAAACCTTTATAAATAAATAAAATATACATACATACATACATATATATATATATATATATATATATATATATATATATATTGACACACAACTTTGGTTTATTATATTTATTTATTTATTATTATTATTGGATGAAAAGAGAACTTATGATTACTACGTGAGACCATGGGCTGTGAAGATGCATATTCGATAAACTCTATCCATGTATAATAGACTGCAAATTACACAATAGAAACATACCAGATTAGAAAGTTCTTGTGCAATAGAATCAATCGAAAATGTGTAGGTAATAGTTGAACAAATATAATTTATTTTTAAACTACAAGTGATTAAAATTAAATATAAAAAATGTTAATTTTAATTTTAAAATGAAATTGTTTTCCTTTATATAAACTAACAAACAAAACATACACACAAAAGAAAAGTTTATAACAACTAAATAATTTATAGGTTGTGAAGCACTTTGTACTTAACTAGCACTTTTGTGGCTCTCAATGAGGGAATATCACAAGATTAATGTATACTACCTTGTAATAAAGTCAATAGTAGTTAAAAAAAATTATAGATTTAATTTCAGGTATGTGATTATTTGTATTTTTAATTTTTAGTTATCAAATACATAATTAACTACATTTAGTTCTCCGACTATTGAAAATATATTATTTTTAATCTGTACACCATTAAAAATGTGTTAAGAAAAGATTAAAAAGACATATTTTTAATTTTCGGGTAATCAAATTGGTTGACTTTAAACTTGATGACCAAATTTTACAAAATTATATTTCTTTTATCCAAATTTAGTTGTCGTGTCAATTAATCTTTAATCAAAACAATTTTTTTCTCTATTTTTAAAAGTGTTTTGTTATAATTTTTAAATCGACATTTTGTTGTATACTATTTTTATGTTTTTTTTTAAATAATTACAATTTATATATAAATATTAAATTAAATATTAATCATTTTGTTCAATTTTACTTATCATACTTATTATTTATTGGTCAAATCAATTCATCATTTTTATTTATTTCAAAATATTTTTCTCATTAATTTTAAAATTAATTTTTTTCATGTTTAATAGTATTTTGATGTAGTTGTAAATATATATAAATTTTATATACTAATATTAAATTTAATATTATGAAAAGTCAAATTATAAATAATTTAATCAAATCCCAATGAAAGCATTGACTTTTTGTGCTTCAATATCATATTGTACAGAGTAACAGAGTTAATAGTACTAAAAAAAAATCAAACACAATAAATGAAATGAAAGGAGTAAAATTTTTTTTTTATGAAGTTGTAGAGCATTGATGATCATGGTTACGTTGTTAGGGAATGGGCTATGGGGATCTTTTGGTTCTGAAATTTGACTTGGGAAATGATTATTTTTCCACAAAAGCATTCAAGAGTGTCTGCGGCTTTTGGATGTTTCCTCAATCCTCCCTATATACCCTTTTCTTCTTTATTTCCTCTCTGTACTTCTAATCTTTCTATCCCTGGGTAGGAGTGGTTATCAGTTTACCCGCTATTTTACGTAAAGTCCACTATACTTCAACTTCACAAGTTTCTCTCTCTTTCTCTCTCTCCTCTGTGCCTCTGAGGTGTTGTTGGGGCCTTGAATGGTATTCTTTTGGATTTTCCTATGTGAGTTAGGTGGTTGCTTTAATGGTGAATTCATGTGCTGTTCCTAGTTCGTGGGTTCTTATGTGGTGACCCAAAATCTCTAGGCTTATCCGCTTGGGAAGACAAGTGGGATCTTTCATTTTTGGGCTTCTTAAAAGACTGGGGTTTTCTTCTCTGTGCAAGAAACTAAGAAAGACTGCAGCTTTTCTTGAGTTTGAACTAGGTTTTACTGCTGCAAGTTTGAAATTTTGCCTGGAATCCATCATCTTTCTGATTCTTCTGTTTGCAGGTAAGAATTTCTGATCATTTGCTTGGACTGTGCTTGTAATTTACAGTGAAATTCTTGGTTGAATAAGTTTTCTTTCTGCCTGATTAAGTAGTTCTTGGAATCTTGGCATGGTTATTTATTATTTGAATACAAAATTGATTGGTGTTTTAGAAGAAAAGTAGGCTATGTAAAACAGATTAGATGACTAAAGTGGTGATATTTTGTCTTTATATTGCTATGTAAGACAGATTAGATGTGGGGTTTGTGTTCTTAATGTTTTTTAATATTGTTTTATTAGTGATTACTGTTTAATTGTCATTTAAACAAGGAAAACTTACCAATTTTTATGCTTCTGACAGTTTAACCATTCATCTGTGTCACTGATAATCCTTCTTTATGGGGAGTGATCCCACTGAAGGTGCAGAAGCACTCCCGTCTCCTCGGTTGATTAAGGTATAGAATTGATGTGTTCTCTGTTGAAATCTTGGTTGTCTCTACTTATGAAGAAATTAGTCCATGTTTCACTTTAATCCGGTCTGCCTGTGAGATCGGGATTTGGTCTTTCTCGAGTCTTGTTAAGTTGTTTGCACTTAGTCATATGGCGCTATGTTAGATTTGTCTAATATTATCTCTGTGGCTAAAATGACTGTAGGTGCATCTTCTAATGTGTTCGGAATTGATCAAGTTTGTGACTAGAGCCTCGGAAATACTTCCCGAAATAGAAGCATCTCGACCTCGATGCACATCGGGATTGGAGGCACTTTGCTTATTGAACCAAGCGATTGACAAGGCCAAGTTAATACTTCAGCAATGCAGTGAATCCAGTAAGATCTATTTGGTACGTATCATGTGACATTTTGTTGAAAAGGATGATGTCTTTATAGTTTTCAAGAGGCGAGTTTAGATCGTCTGTTAAGCTATGCTTTGTATGTATCTTGGAACATTTTCAGAAAGTGTCACTAATCTCGCTTTATTAAGGTCTAATGCCCTTCTGAGTGCTTTTGGAAAATGTATAAGTTGATCAGTTTAGTTTATTTGGCTTTCGTATTCCATCTTTTTATAACCGTATGGTATTTTCTATTGTATTTGCAGGCTCTAACGTGTGATGTTATACTCGCAAGATGTAAAAAGTCAATGAAGTTACTGGAGCGAAGCTTAGGCGAGATGCAACATATGGTCCCCGTTATGCTGGCTGCAGAGGTGAAAGAAATTAAAAATTTTCATTTTTAAGGGTTTTTATCCTATCGTTCTACCCTGTTCAGTTAGCCAACCAGAAAATTTTAGTTTAAAGCACCATTAATTTTCCGTTATACTAACCCGACTAGATTTGGATTAAAGTCTATTTGAATCAACTAAAGTTAATTAATTACTGTCTGCAGATTTCTCAGTTAGTTGTTGATCTTAGAGGAGCGAAATTTAGATTGGATCCATCGGAAGAAGAGGCCGGGAAGATTGTGAAAGAATTACTTCATGACTATGCATCGACATCTTGTCTAGTGGGAGAGAGTGCACCCGAGGCCATTCAAGTTGCGATGCTAAGGCTTAATATTTCCACGCCTAAAGCTCTTGTGATAGAGAAAAGATCTATCAATAAAATGCTGCAGGATAAAGTTGTTGAAGGTAATCAGTCAAAGAAGAAGATTTTGTTGTTCTTCCTAAATCTTCTTAACAAGTACGGGAACAAAATTCTGAAAGAGAAATCGGAGAATAGCTCGGTACAGCTTGACGATCCTTTTCCATCTGCTGGCTCAGATGGTCCATCAACTGAGGTTGAATCGCCCGTTAAACGTGGAGCTGGAGATGCTGATTCGCCTCCAAATGAATTCAGATGTCCTATATCGTCAAGATTAATGTATGATCCCGTTGTAATTGCTTCCGGGGAAACCTACGAGAGAATGTGGATCCAGAGGTGGTTTAATGAAGGCAATAGTACATGTCCAAAGAGCGGGACGAGGTTGACTCACATTTCGTTAACCCCAAATAACTCGATGAAGGACCTAATATCGAGGTGGTGTGCAGAGAGCGGAGTTGCTCCTTCTGACCCGAATATGCAGGCTGCAGTACCTCACCCATGGGAGCTTTCATCCGTTTCAATCGCTAGCCTCGGAAGTTCTATGAACGATCTGAGGCTTCCGTTAGATTTCAGCAATTTGTCACTTGGATCCTCAGACTCAAATCCCAAGATCACAAGTTACCCGAGTTTGTTGTCAACAAACCCTAATGGGAATTCTCGTAAATCTCGGACCAGTTCGAGCATGAATGAAATGGACATGGAGTCTTTGTACAGTCTGGAATCACTTTCCTGGGAATCTCAATGCAACTTGGTTGAAAAAGTTAGGAATAGTTTGCAACATAGCAATCGAGCTCCCAAGCAGACCTCATCTGAGAACTATGTTCAACCGCTAATGAGATTTTTGAGTTCTGCACATGATATACCAGACGAGAACGCCCAGATATTGGGGTGTCAGTTGTTGCTAACATTCCTCAAGAAATGCAGGTAGTCTCTCGCTCTTTACCTCCCAAGTAATCTCGTTTAAATTATATGATTCATTCCTCCTAGTAACACACAAAGCTAGGGTTTTAAAAACGATAAATATTAGGTAGAGGGAATGTGTTGACCAATATGTAAGATGTTTCGGGATACTAAGTAACTTTTGCTTGCTTTTTGCAGTAGCAATGCAGCCCGGTTCTTGGATGACAATGCATACGAATTGTTGGTATTGTTTCTTACGACGAAGGCTTCTACAGAAGCTCTCGCCATCTTGGAGGAGCTGTCGTGTCAGAGCTTCTGTCAATACAAAATTGCGGAATCTGGTGCCCTCAACCTCATCCTCGACATGCTCAATTCCGAAAACCTAGATTTGTTGGAGCCATCCATCAGAATCCTCTGCAACTTGTCTGGGAACGACAACATCAGGCTTTTATTCGTACCTTCCGAGCTGATCCCGAGACTGATTCCGTTCTTCAACGATGCCTCTCTCGCGAGATATTCCTTAGCCATCTTGAAAAACTTGTGCAACAACCAAGACGCCAGAATTTCTGTCGCTGAGACCGACGGGTGCGTTGCTTCTGTGGCAAAGCTACTGGATAGTGACAATCTCGAGGACCAAGAGCACGCGGTGGCTGTTCTTCTTTCGTTGTGCTCTCAAAGATCTCAATACTGTGACCTAGTTATGGCCGAGGGGGTTATCCCCGACCTCGTGCATATATCTCTCAACGGGAATAGCAAAGGAAAGGCAATGGCTTCAGAAATGCTGCGGATCTTGAGAGACGAATGCCACAGCATTGGAGAACCTTCCCAACCCGACCCCAATGCCACTCAATACACTGCCACTGCCAATGGCAACGACTCTACCGAGAGAAAACCATCAACCAAGCCAACGGGAATTCTCGGGAAATTGTTCAAAGGTACTTCTTCCGCTGCAAAAAGGAGAAGGTAGGAACCGGATCCTCTCCATCTTATTCTAGGACAAGATACTAACTATCGTCAGGATTAACACCTAGGAGCAAGATTTGCATCTAAAGCCGAAGCTAATGGCGCTAACTAAGGCGTAGCTGCTCGGCTTACGTAGATGCTGGGATCTCTGCATAGCAATGTACAGTTCTGCATAATATGAAGTGGGATTTGCTTATTATGTTATTTTGTGGTAGATGAGAAGATATTGCTATTAGTGAAGTAAAATTTGTGTATATGAATTAGGAGTGTAGATGGGGTATAGGTTTGGAAGTATTAGGTGGAAAAATCCCATTTAGTATAGTGATCTGCAAATGGATGAGAGTTTGCAGATTCTTGAGTTGGGTGCTTCATTATATATGCTGTAGATCAATGAAGTCTGTTTTGTATATGATGACAATCTATTTTGAATTTTTTGTTCTTTTTATGGTATATATTTTGTTCTAAGGCTTTTGGCATATCTCGTCGATGGTTGTAGACTCGTGATTATATTAGATTTTAACTAATTTGAATTCGAGCTGTTGTCGAGGATACTCGTGATAACGCTAGATTCTAACTAATTTGAATTTGAGTTATCTCGAGAACAGTCACATTGCATGTTGAACCCTAAAACTTAGACTTCTTACTACTTTTACTTTGAAGACTGGTGGAAGAAGTAAATTGCAAGATGTGTTTCAACTGACTGACATATCCCACATTCTCATTTTATAAAATTTGAATTCTAAACTTCAGACCCCTCACTGCTCCTACTCTAGAGATTGACATAGGAGATAAATTGTGGAATGTAATTCAACTGGCCGCCTTGCCCTAAATACCTACAATATGCTCATTGATTATGCATGTTTTGTCACTTTTGTGTGTGTGTTGCAGTGAGAGCTCTGTCAACCCTTTAATGTTGCAAGTTGCAATTTTGTCCTATTATCTCTCAATTGGGAGGGACATTCATATCCTGCAGATTAAAGTCTATGAACCTAGACCCTGCAATCATTTCTTTTTCTTCTCTTAAATGATCAAATGGATGGGGCTTGTTAGGATATTTAATACAGAGAGTGGTATTCTACCATAATGTGGTCCAACAATGAGATTCAGTTCACATTTGTGACTATGATTTGAATTTTGTCTAAATTTGAGGCAATTTCTTAAAAAATAGAACAGTGTTTATTCAGTTAATTCGGTTTTAAAATAAACTAAATTGGTCATATAGTTGGCTCGGTAATTACAAGATTTCGAGTTCGACTCTCTTGTGCCAGCTGTTAGAATGTATACAACAAAATATCAGTATTATTCTCAATATACATCTTTGTCTTTTGGTTTTCATATATTGAGCTTGTGCCTCAATTCCTCAATTTCAACAATAAACAGGGAAGTAAAAGAGCAGTTCCTTTGATCTGAGCAACTAACACTGAAGAAGCTACTTACTAAGCAGCATTATTCTCAGCAATAATTAATGGGCAGTGGCATCTTTTGTAGGGGAATAAACAGAACTCTACTGTTACCAGCAACAAAAACGAAAGATGATCAGGGTTTACGATCCACATTAAGATCATTCACTCGCAGGCTAGTTTCGTGTCATAGCTGCTCAAGCAGATTGCAAAAGCCTGGAAGGCGGAAAGAGGATAGCGATAGTCCATGGTGAAGATATCCTTCCCAATTTTCCCGAACTGCAGGATCACTTTCTCTTGTTCTGCAGCGGGAACGTTGTGGGACGGGTCAACTGCAGCCACGAGTTGGAAGTTTTTAACCGAAGCCACTGTGACCCGGCCTTTAAAATTTAGGCACCAGCACTGCAACTGTTCGTGCCATCTCGGGGCCTTGTTTTTTAGGGCAAGTGGCTCTTGAGAAGGCGGGGCTGATTCTAGAGAACCAGGAAAATCTGTGGCTGGCTTCTTATCTTTTGAAGCTGTTAAGGATGACGATGTTCTATCAAAGCTTTGCGGGAATGATGTTGGCGTGGGAGCTGTGCCCCCCTCCTGAATCGACGAGAAAGGAATTGTTTGCATGATGCACCGCATTCTCCTTGGCCCTCTCGTGCGTAGCACATTGAGTTCATAGCAAATACTCGCGACACTGTAATTACACGCGGATAATCTCGGAGACACTTGCTTAGTGTGGAATCTTCGACTCAGTTGGCTGTTTTGCTCAACTGCAGCATCATTTGGCGGTTGGCTATCGTATACGGTGAACTTGGTTCGAAGGAAGTTAGACCTGGTGACAGCCAAATTATAGAGCATAAGAACCGAAGAAATAGACAATGCTAAAGGCTACTACGTGAGAGAGCGATGGATGTAGACAGGAATACTTGCCTCAGTTTCCCGACATATGTTTGGCTGGCTCGTGAAAAATCACCTGCAACCAACGATATCACAAAGTCCGTGCTCGTTGCCCTTCTCGTCTTTTTTGCTGCCAGCAACAATTTGTCACTCTCGTCCTCAGCTGAACAAATGTTGATATGATTAGCACTTTAGCGGTGTACATTACAAATAACATAAGAATGTGAAAAAAACAGCCATATACATTATCAGTAATCGCCATATTGACTAGAGATGGCAAAAAACCATTCTTGTCGACTAAGGTCCTCATATAGCCCAAATCTCGACCAACATCTAAGCAGAATGCATTGGTATGATTAAAAAGTAACATAGCAGAGAAATAAAAGTCTCAGAACATGGCTTACATGGAGTCAAACCAAGGTAGAGGCGATAAATTGAAGTAGCTCTATCCCTTTTGATAAAGCACTGGATTGGAGGATCTCGAGGTCCTGGCTGATGGAAGATAGATAGGAACTTAACTTTTCAGTTTCAAATTCCATTGACAATCAGATTAACAAAAAAGCAGTTGAACCATAGTTACCTGCTTCAGTGAAATGGGAAAGGTTAGCCTCCCGCATTCCTCAGGGGTCTTGACAATGGCCTTAGTGATCTCCCTCCACGATTTACAAACCGAGGCACAAAACAGAACCACAGTCCGTGCAGGCCATGATGTCTCGCTCTCCTCAACTCTCTGAATTATATCCAACAGCAATTCAGGCGGTAGATTCGCCCACCGCCCCTGCTCAATTGGATCACAATGAGCCAAATCGGGAGCTATATGTGACAGCGTCGTCCTACTCCGCCATTGCCTCCCTTCCAACCCTCTCCTCGACATGCTCCCTATCCCGTCTTTCATCTCCCTCAGCTCGCGCACAATGCTCTTGAACGACATCCCGACTAATCATACCAATCAGGCAATCAAAATTCAAAACCTTACCACCTAAACGAAAAACCTAACCTATACTACTAAATCAAGAAATCAAAAGCACCCCCCAATCTTTTCTCCTGCATTCCAAAAGCCAGATGAATGTTTCTCCCAAAAACAATTCTTGGTTTTATTTTCATCAGTCTAAGACTAACCACACCATTCCCAGGCTTTGAAAGCAACATCTGACCTAGAATTCAAAGTTTGAAGTGGGTCAAATGGGGCACAAGTTTGACAGGGGTATTCAACTTTCAAATTTTACTTTAACAAGTGTAAAATAAGTAAAAGTCTGATCTTTTACCAAAATCAGAAGCAACATTGTTCAAATCAGACATATCCAGAAGCTAAACATTCAATATTAGGGAAAGTGTGAAACACTCAAAAAAAAAAAACATAAAAAACCATGAAATCAAAATTGTGGGATAATCAACTTTGTCACTTATAAGGCACCAAAGAAAACATTAAGCAATAAAAATTCGAACTTTACACCTGGAAATAACACCAACCCAGAAAGCTAGAGATAGATGAAGGAGAAGAAGGTGAACCTGAGCTAAGAAGATGCAGAGATCGGTGAGAAAACAAAATAGATCGAACAAAGAAACACGGCCATTACAGACCGTGTCCTCCCCCACTGACTTGATTACTTCACCCGGCTTCACATTAATCTCTTGGTGGTCGGATTTCACATTGCCGGAACTTACCGGCGCCGCCGCCACCAACACCGCCGTGTCCTCCTTCGCCGTCTGGAATAAAGGTGAAAGCAGAGGTCACGCCACGAGCTGAAAGATAAACAAAGCCACCCTCTCTGTCTATCTCTAATGGCACCAAACAAAAATTTAGCAAGACTTCAAGACAACTCCAGTTTTTTTTTTTTTTTTTTTTTTTTAAATTTAATATTCTAACCATAAATTTTTGAATTTTCGATAATTATATTTTATAAAATATTATTCTGTCTTAAAATCACTTATAATCATGACATTATCTATAAATAAATAATGTGATTTATTTCTGACAACCCCAACCAAGTTAGGTGATTTGCCAACCACAAATTACAAGTTCGACTCTTATTAAGAGCGATCTATTAAATTTAAATTAACTTATTATTATATATATATTAAAAACATTTCATTTGTATTAGTTTAATAAAAATTTGATGGAAAATATTTGGCAGTATTATTTATGGCAAAAAAAAGCAGGTTATTGACGTGGCAAATAACTAGGGCATCCAGTGCATCACTTGATGTAAAGGCTAATGGGACCCACAAAAGGTGAGGGAAGCGTGATTTCTAATTTTCCTCACAATATTAGAAATTTAAAATGGACACGCACTTATTATAAATAGAAAGACGTGAGCCGCAACAATGAGTAATTTTAAAGGAATCCGACATTTTTACTTTTTACTACTGGTAATATTCATTAACCAAAAATAAAAAATCATAACAAAAATTGTATGAAATCATCTCGCAGACAGGTTTGTGATATGGGTCAAGTCGTAAACAATTTAATGCGCAAGTATTACAATTTCAGTTATAAACGGTCCTCATTCCGTTCGTTCAATACGGATCGGATTGAGTTAAAATTTTCTCAACTCGTGTAAAACAGCTCGGACCAACCCGTATAGACCGGGTTGACTCCTATTTTAACAGCTCTAATCTTGTACGTGTCACTTAATCATACTTGCCACTTTTAATCTATCAATTATTTGTAAAATAACTTGTTTGTCATTGAGTTTTATTAGAATTGAGTTGAAAATTATATTGCATAACTTTATAGACAATTGAAAAATGAAAAATAGTGATTCTATATTTGAGGGATGAAGCTGTTTTTTTTTTTTTTTTTGAGGGATGAAGCTGTTATTTTCTGTAATATATTTTATTATTTTATACTCAACATAAATGATAGAGGACTTCAATTTTGCAGTTTTTCTATATAAGATTATTAGTATTATTCTGACTTTTGTCTCTGCAACATGTGATTCTACTTTTTAATAATTTTGTTTATTTTCTTTTTTAAAAAAAATTGATGCAAGTAGCTGGCTGGACATGCATGCATGATACTACGTAATAATCACCTACCATTACCAAAATTAGGGTACATATTATTATGATAACAATGAATGAGGAAGAAAAAGAGGTGGTGCATAACAATCATGATATGCATGCTAACATGACACAATCATGACTTTGGGTTGGATACATCTTCTTTTTACCCATCCAAGTTTATTAATAATATGAAAACCAAATCTATTGATGAAGTTGAATTTTTGTTTTTCGCATTTAGAATGGTAACGGAGCAGGTAGAGGAGTATACACTTTTCTTTTTTCTGTCTTTGTGAGTTGTGACTCCGCCCCACTCTTCACCTCCGTTTGGGAATAGACATGTTTCCTATTTTTGTCCCTACAAAGGAATATTTAGGGATGAAGAATTTCCAAATTTCCATTCCCGTTCCTACAGAGGAATATATTTAGGGACGGAGAATTTCTATCCCTACTCAACCATCAAACTAGTAGTTTAGTACAATTTTTAATATTGAAATAAATTTTTTTAAACATCAACTTATTAATTATTAGTTTAGTATATATATAAAACTTTTGAATCGCGTATAATCTTAACTGAATTTTAGCTGAAGAAATTAAATTATATCAAATCGTCGTCTAATGAGTTTTGGATAGGCATAAAGCCTAATTTAATTAAACTTTGAGATGTATAAGTAACGAACCTAAAAGCTTTATAAGCCAAATGAAAGAAATTGAACTTAAGAACGGTCAGTTGCTCTTTTGTTGGATTAAAATGGAACAAACATAAAGGGTCTGCCTTCACTCCCTCCCTGTCATGTTAAGTTAGCCATGATGGTACAAATGATAATGAACAACCCACCTTTTTCCATTCCTACATACTCAATAATTCATACAAGAATATATATATATATATATATATATATATATCAAATGAGGACTAGGTTTTTTTGTGATAAATGTGAACTAATTTAAGTCGTCTATGTAGGATGACCAACGGCTAGAAAATAAGAGAAAAAATGGTAGGTCAATTTCATAAAGTTTGTACGTATATTTATGAAATTAATCCCCCATCATTTTGTTCCTTTTAGTTTTCTTTGTTCTCCAACCGTTAGAGACTAGATCATTAATGACTAACATTTGTCCACACACATTTCTCACGGCAAGTCTTGTTCTCATAAGAGGAAGATCTTAAAGTTGTTATTTTGCTACTAGTACGTTATAATTTTTGGTGAAATTTTAAGCGTTGATCTTAACAATTGACATTATATAGCTGATCACAAGCAAGTTTGTGCATTTGCTACTAGCTAGCTATTACTTTTGTCATAGTAGTAATTATAAGCATATATTTGATCATGACACAACATACTTTGCCTACATAACGGAGGTTGCACACTTGCACATACACTAATTTTACATATTTTTTCTTTGACGGATCATTAAAAATTTGTAAAATAAAATGAAAGTCTGGATAGTTGTCACACAACCATGACATTCGATATGGACAACCCCTAACTACGTACCATGGCTATCTTTTCAAAGTCTAAACAACTATGACGATCACCATAACTGCCTGTTCCATATCTAAATAATCATGACAATTGCTAGGAGTATCTAATAATTGTCCAAATCTAGAATCTAGATATAGTTTGTTTGAAAGCTTTATGTGATTTTTTTTTTAAAAAAAAAAACTTATAAATCAAGCATCAACCTCTTATTAAATGATAAGGGAAACTTTCCAACATGTATGCATCTAAGCTGAGCCCTAGATATGATGGGTGATCCAAGAAGAATGTGTTGGTTGGTGAATAATTGGGCAGCTATAGGACTCAAGAAACCTTTATACTCGCATCCTATCCATGTAGGTAGTTAATAACATTAAGAAAAAATTAGAGAATTCACTACATTAGGTGAAACTCTTACTCTGTGACTGTCAATACTTGATCCTAAGTTTTCATCCTCAATTCATCACTTAAATACCAATTAATCTATCCGTGCAAGCTCAATAGTTAAATCCTTTCGACTTCCGTTTCCTTCCTAGCACGAACCAGAAACTTGCAAGCATCCCTACATTCTTCATTATATTATACGTGATAGATGAATAGTATAATAAAATGACAATATGCTTGCCTACATAAATAATTGCAACTATGTCACCACATACAAGCTAGTACAAGTAATTATCTTGTAAGAAAGTTTGATATCTTCTAACTACAATTTTATATTCGAAATTTGTAAACAAAATAACAAGTAATATACGATAAGACATTTTCATATTATTGGAGGAATTGGAGATGTATGATGAGACATATTCATAGAAAAGTTAACATTTGTGTTGATTGGATAGTTTTAAAAGTGGTCATGTTTAATTGGTTGCGTTTATATGTAACTAGAACCCACTAGACATATCAATTGCTTTTGACAATCTACTGTACAGTTTTTGTAACTTGATTGATATTCTTTTTTCTCCCTTTGTGTCCAAATAATAATAGTGACAGCAACAATAACAACAAGAAGAAAAAAGTTGTGTTGAATAACGTACATTGGAGATTTTTATAGTTAGTTGTACGAGAATTTTTTTATAAAATATATACGATTGATATTTTTATTAAGTATTTATATTTAATTTTTATCTAAATATATAAACATATAAATATAAACTCCTCATTATTATCTTAATTATTATATTATTGTATTTTTGCAACTTTAAATTTAATCTCGAACTTAAACTAACTCTAAAAAATGATTTTTTTTTAAAAACACAACTATATAATGTACATGCATGCTAGCTAGTCCAGTAGTAATGAACTGTTGGATAGAAATCTTGGAATATTATTTGAATTGTATTGGATGGGGATGGGCCTATCTAGAATGTGAACAGGCACATGAGTGAACATCCATGTGCAGTTGTATCAGGTTGTCCCATATCCATAAATGCTTTGACCACCACTTATATACATAGTAAGCTAAGAGTGGTCGGGAACACGTAGAATAATTCTCGTATTAAAATGTCACGTTTTTATTAACATCTTTTTAATAGACTCTGTTAAATATGATATTTTTAATGTAATTATATAATTTACAAATTGTTTTCAAAAAAATATAATTTACAAATTACTTATTATACACTTTTAAATAATAACTATAAATTTTTCTCGTTACTATAAATAAATAAATAAATAAAAAGTGTTAGCTTAGCATGGAGTTAAGTATTTTTCTTTTATAAATTTCTCAAGGCATGGGTGGCTACGAGTACGTACGTGCAACGGTGCAATGCATGCATTATTATCATAGTATCATCTTCGACAGGGATAAGGTTGCATAGCTAGGGTTATCCATTCCCATATAATTATTCCCAATCATTTCCAGCTCCATATATTTTCATACAGCTATTTTCACTTTTAATAAACTATTATATTTCTTTAACGTTTAATTCATAATTATTAATTTTTCACATTTTTGTATAATTATTAAATTTCTATCGCATTTTATTTTTGTTGATTAATAATATGAATATTCCTATTTAATGGTATAACAACTTAGAACCATGCGGACTTGCCGACCACATATATATTGGCTATGTTTGGCAAACCTAGCTGAAAAGGTAGCTGAAAACTGAAAAGCTATAAGCTCGAAGCTGAAATCTGAAGAGCTGTTAAGCTAGCTGTTATAATTAAAAGTGTTTGGTAAAATTAGCTTTTTGATAAGCTGATAAATGTAAAAAGACTAAAAAGGACATCTTCGTACAATTTAAATAGGTTTGTTTATATATTAAAATACAAAATAATGAAATCAATATATTTTAATAAAATATAAAGTAATAACATATATTTGAAATCATATAAAGTAAAACAAAATGTTTATAATTCATAAAATTAGTTCATACAAAAATCAATGTTCAAACACAAATGTTAAATTGAAATTACAACCAAACATATTGAAGAGAAAAAGTCAAAAAAGTTTTAATTGGAAAGGGTAAATGATGTTATTTCTTTAAAATAATAAGGTTAAAGATGGAAAAAAAAGTTAGGAAGCTATTAACTTATTTTGAAACGCTACCTTAGATAGCGTTCAAAAATAAGCTCTTATTTTAAGCTACTAGCTTATTTTAGGAACATTACCAAACAGAGTTTATAGCTTATTAGTAGCTTAAAATAAGCTATAAGCTCCTAAATAAGCTTTGCCAAACAGAGCCATTAACTATGTGCGCCCCAGTCCATTTGGTCTTAAGGGCAATGCCGACTTGCAATTATTATTATTTTTTGGGAAAATTATTGTTTTGGTCCTGTAATTGTTAATTTAATCTCTAATTTTTAATTTAGTTGAATTTACGCTTTAATTATTTTAAATTTCGTCAATTAAATTTCATAGTCACTATTTTGGTAACTAACGACCGACTGACAGAATAGTGACTAGAGAACTTAATTGACAAAATTTAAAATAATTGGAGCGTCAATTTGATCAAATTAAAAATTATGAACTAAATTGACAGTTGCAAAATAATTGAAGGACCAAATCAATGATTTATTTATTTTTTGAGTTTTTTAATTACTATGAAATTTGAATCCAGGCCTATGATTCTTATTGGGCTTTTACCATAAACTAGTCAAAATGTTCATCTAGTTAGCCTAGAAACACATTTCATATGCAAATCAAGGCCCATCAGAAAAATAACTTCTTTATTTTAAGAAAAAAGAAGAAGAAAAATAAAAACCTAAAGAAATGTGTTTTTCCCAACACCTTGGTTGAACTGTCGTATGTGGTCTTTATAGTAATATTTAGTTTTACCCGACTTTTTTTAATGCTTGTACTTCGTAAAATATTCCTACACTTACATCACATATTATGTAATGTATGTGAAATTTAAACAAAATATTTTTCTCATATATATAAAAATTTTGAACACAAATTTGATTACATGATGGTATAGCAGTGGCATTACCCCCCCAAAAAAAAAAAAAAAACCTTTTTTTTTAAGATGTGATTGTATCGATTTGTATGAGTAAACTTATATTATTTAGGTCTCCTAAAAATTTATAAAGAATTCTTAAACTCATTATATTCAAACCATCTAAATATATTAAAATCAAACAAAAACAATCATAATATTAAAACTTTGGTGAAATCATCAATGTTGTGAAGGGTCATCCGACACTCATACCGTATCTAAAAAAAATATATAGTTTTATATGTCTTGGCCTATTAAAGTTGGTAATCCAAAAAAAAAAAAAAACAAACAAACGTTGGTAGTCCAGTCAATTCTAAGGTTATGTATGTGCAGGGTTCTTATCAATAGCTTGATTTAATTATTGAATTACATTTTTTTATCAAATTAAAACATAATAGTGTTATAATTTATTTTACACAATTTATTGCAAAGCTATAATCAAATAGACCTCACTTTTTTTTTTACACATACAACATCGGATACGTACAAAATGATAGGTTCAAATTTAACTTGTGTCCTGGATCTTTAATAGGTTGATATGTTAATATATTGTCTATATTCAAGTTCTTAATAAGTTAACTCATTAATATACAATACAAACGCAGCCCAAAAAAGAAAAAAAAATCGCAGTGCATTATTTACGATTGTTATACCATGGACCAGGGTTCATATTACATTGTCAACACTGATACAAAAATTTTGTACTTTCCATCAACAGATTTTGTACTTATAATTAACAATTTCTATCCATGTAAACAAATAACTTGATAATTGCTGATACATAATATGATAGCTACAGGTACATAAACGTTCAACTGCAAGTACAGAATATGACAACTATAGATATAGAATTTATTTGAAGGTTATTTTTGGACCGGGTCTGCAATGTAAGGTAGAACCTGGTCTATGGTATAATTTGTCGTTTAGTGGAATCGTCAACGTTGTGAAGGGTCATCCTACTATCATACCATACCTAGTTTAGTCTATTAACGTTGGTAATCCTGTCAATTCTAAGGTCTTCCCATATAAACGTATTACCTAATACCTCACCTACTGTTTGTTAACACGCCTATTATTATATTTCATTTCAAGTTGTGCAGTCGTGCCCCTAGTGAATACTTATTATTTTCAACATTATAATTTGTTTATATTTAACTTTTTATTATATTGGCTGCAATGTAATGTTTCACTTGCATGCACCCAATATCGCAAATTATATCGTGGACCGTGGTCCACAATGCATTGTGGACTGCGGTCCCAAAACGACGTCGTTTTGATTAATGAAAACAGACAGATGAATTCGCGCCACTCACTTTCATTTCATATATACTGCAGTTACATTTCAACACAACTTCAGTTACATTTCAACACAACTGCAGTTACATTTCAACACAACTACAGTTACATTTTGATATAACTACAGTTTCATTCGATAATATAAAAACACAAATGTGAAACTGTTATTCAGTATCTTTTCATATACACTGCAGTTACATTTCAACACAACTACAGTTACATTTCGATAGAACTACAGTTTCATTCGATAATATCAAAACAAATGTAAGGCATCAGTATCTTTTGAGATGAACTGTAGTGTCAATTACGGGCTCCGTCTCCCACTTATTGAAACGACGTCGTTTTGGGACCGCGGTCCATAATGTATTGTGGACCGCGGTCCACGATATAAGAACTGCCCAATATATCATATTTTATCTACTATTTTGGAATTTATTGTACTCCAAAATAGAAACCGTTAAGCAGTGGTTGACAATATTTTGTCATCAAAATATTTTTTTTAGTTAATTGTTTGATATATACTACCTCCATCCCAAAATGGTTGTCTGGTTCGTTTAACGAGGCTTGACTGAAGTAATTTTTAATCTAATTTTTTATATTATTAAGTTTATCATTAATATATAAAATTTATATATTTAGAAACTACATTAAAAGTACTATTAAACACAAAAAATTAAATTTAAAAATAATAAAAATTACTAAAGAAAATAAGCAAAAGAAGAGAGAGTTGGTTTGACCAATGGATAGTAAATAGGACAGGTAAAATGGGACAGAGGGAGAATATGAATTAAGGTGAAAGGCTTCTCTGAGCAAGACGACGACGTTGGAGGGAAGATTGAGAAGCAACAAAAGCTTAAAAGTAAGACTAACCATGTCCGGCCCACGGATTAGGTTGAAGATGTTTCAAAAATCACAACGAACTCAAAAATGCCACACTTATAATATAATCTTATATTAATTGCATCACACATATGCATATTCTTGATCCGTTACGTTATTCCCTTAATTTACAGGGAAACTCACACCTGCTATTGGATGTCTGCATTATGTGAAGTTTACTTTGTGATTCTAGTTAATAGCAGATCACTCTAAAATGGAGTCGAGCTTGTTAACCTTGTGGTTAACAAACCAACTCTCCAACTAATTTGACTAGGGTTACCTATTATGTTATTCCAGGCAATTAAATAATTACCATATATTATGGACGTCGACGATGTATGTACTTAGTTATTATTTGCATATCTACCCTAACCAACAAAGGACTATAATGAGGCAAATCAGCTTATGTTATTAATAGCTGATAGACTCAAATCAAGAAAGCTAATAGACAATTCTGATTTGACATGAAGTTAAACTTAATTAGAACGTTATAGTTACAAAATCAGTTGTGTGAATTTTCCAGTTAGTTATTCCATGCAGCTAAATAATTACCCTTACGGACTATGTACTTAGTTACTATTCACGTATATCATAGGAAAATATTACAACATACACTGATTAGCTTGTCGCCAATAATGTAAATGGTGTCAACAATAATAATAGGGTTAAAAAACCACATAATTTCTTTTTCTTTAAGGTAAAGATCCTGGTGGCGGCAAGAGCTGATGTGATCTGTTTGGTTGTACATATCTCTCATCCCCTCCATTAATTTTTGTATAATATATATGATCTAATCTTCACCATCTTCTTCTTCAATCCTTGACAAGCTTGAGTACATGGTGGATTTGCTAAGCCTCTACGTCAGTGAATCCCTTTAAAAATTTATATATATAATGTCTTGCTTTCAAGCTTTAATTTGGCATACTCTGATAATCCTTTTCTTTTCTGTCTACCTAATCATCAATAATCTGTTATATATTCATACAGTACATTACACCCTCTCTTCTACCCCCTTAACAGACTGATAATCACACTCTGCCTGCTAGCAACAGCGACCCTTCCATCTATATATACACATTATCCTGACTTCTTCAAGTCCCATCATTATCAGCTTCATTTGCATATTCATATCTGTCAAAAATGGTGAAAAGTATCAGAAGGGACGTGTTCGTCGCGTTTCTGTGTCTTGTTGTTTGTCTTTCTGCAGCTGAAGCTGCCATTAAGACCTACCAGTTTGATGTGAGTTGAATTATATTGCTTGATCATATGCTATTCATGATATGGAATCGCTTTATCAAGTTGGTCAGGCAGTTAGCTGTGTAGCCACAAGGCTATAGCCTACAAGTTCGACTCTGATCAATAGGAGCAGCATATTGAACTTCTTGATTTGAGCTGATTAGCTATAAGCAACTTAGCCGGTTTACTGGTCTGTTGCCGGTTAAGGTCAAAAGGCAATTTACTGGTCTGTTGCCGGTTAAGGTCACAATGCAATGTTTTTCCAATATACATTATCAGGTAGTGAATGTAGGTTTCCCTAACTTTTGGTTTATTTGCAGATTCAAGAGAGTAATGTGAGTAGGCTGTGCCATGCAAAACCTATTGTGACTGTTAATGGGATGTTTCCAGGGCCTACCATTTATGCCAGAGAAGGAGACAGAGTTCGTATCAATGTTACTAACCATGCACAATACAACATTTCCATTCACTGGTAAAATGCACAGCTAGCCATGGATATATGATTGTTAGAAAACTGATGTACAGTAATAAGTAATTAATGTTGGTATGTTAATGGTTGCAGGCATGGACTGAAACAGTATCGTAACGGTTGGGCTGATGGACCGGCTTATATAACGCAATGTCCGATCAAAACCGGGAATAGTTATGTGTATGATTTCAATGTGACGGGCCAAAGAGGGACATTGTGGTGGCATGCACACATTCTATGGCTAAGGGCAACGGTGTATGGTGCAATTGTGATCATGCCACAACAAGGAACCCCCTTCCCTTTCCCTCAACCCGATAGAGAGGAAGTAATTGTACTCGGTAAAGTTCTTTTGCCTTTCTTATTCCTCAGTATATCTTCTGTGTGCTTCTTAATATTTTAATTAATTCTGTCTCAATTCTCATATGAATGACATGTGTTCTTACTTTAATATTTTCCTGTCACGTTACCTAGACCTTCCTTACCGAATTTAGGTTTGATACGTTGCAGGAGAATGGTGGAATGCAGACGTTGAAGCTGTGGAGAATCAAGGCAACCAATTGGGTTTGCCCCCAAACATGTCCGATGCTCACACCATCAATGGAAAACCGGGACCTCTGTTTCCATGTTCTGAGAAACGTATGTAACCAATACTATAAAAGAAGTCATTTTTTTTTTCTGAAACAGTCAACTATGATTCGTTTAGCTCATTACACATTTATTTGCTGATTAGAGTTATGAGGTCCGTTACCTAATGCATACTGTAGAATAGTAGTTGCTGGTTTCAATCCAAAAAAAAAAAAAAAGAGTAAATTTATGCCAAGGATGAACTGGTTCATGTATTAACGTTGTTTGTGTGTTTGGACAGATACATTTGCAATGGAGGTTGAACAAGGAAAACTATATATGCTCAGAATCATCAACGCTGCGCTCAACGACGAGCTATTTTTTGGGCTTTCCGGTCACAGCATGACCGTGGTAGAAATCGACGCAGTCTACACGAAGCCGTTCTCGACGAACGCCATACTAATCGCGCCGGGACAGACAACCACCGTTCTGGTTCGCACTAACCAGATCCCCGGCAGATATTTCATGGCCGCCAGGCCATTTATGGACGTTCCGATTCCGGTGGACAATAAAACAGCCACTGCCATATTCCAATACAAAGGCATCCCGGACACAATCTTACCGACACTCCCTCTTCTCCCGGCTCCCAACGACACCAATTTCGCCATGAGCTATAACGCCAAGCTTAGAAGCCTTAACACTCCCAATTTTCCAGCCAACGTTCCCCTGAACGTCGACAGGCATATGTTCTTCACAATCGGTTTGGGGGTTAATCCTTGTCCGACCTGCTTGAATGGTAATTGAAGCATGTGATCCATCTTAACTAAACTTTAATCCCCACATTACCTGCTGAATTTCGAACTTTAGTCTTTTTTTGTCAAATACTACTTACTAAACTACCAAACTGAGCCGATCACTAAAAACTTAATCTGATAATTGGATTGCACGTTTATGTTTATATATTATATATACTTAACAGGTACAAAATTGGTGGCTTCCTTGAACAACATTTCCTTTGTGATGCCGGAAACCGCCCTTCTCCAAGCTCATTACTTCGACATGAACGATGTGTACACTTTAGATTTCCCGGACAAGCCTCCGACTCCGTTTAACTACACCGGCGCGCCGCTCACCGCGAATCTCCGGACGGTTCGAGGGACAAGGCTCAGCAAGATTGCCTTCAACTCTTCTGTTGAGTTAGTTATACAAGACACCAACCTCCTGTCAGTTGAATCGCACCCTTTCCATCTCCATGGCTACAACTTCTTTGTAGTTGGAACAGGTGTTGGGAATTTCGATCCCGCTAAGGATCCTGCAAATTACAACCTCGTTGATCCTCCAGAAAGAAACACCGTTGGTGTTCCTACCGGTGGTTGGGCTGCTATTCGATTCAGAGCTGATAATCCAGGTACTAGAAAACACCATTTTTTTCATATTACTCCATGTGAAATCCTTCATTCTTTTTTGAGTAACGAAGGAAACTCGTAATCACTATTCGAAAGTGTGCACTGGATAAATCCCGCCTTATAACCCTAACCAGCAAAGAATCACAAAGATAAATCGGCCTAATTTGTCTATAGTTGATCGACTTAAATCAAAAACGCCAATGGACAACTTTCATTGGGTGTCAAACTTGCCAGTAACCTGGATGTGCACAGGATAAACCCCTCCTTATGATCCTAGTTGACAAAGGACTACAAGAACTTAAATCAGCCATTCAGCCTAGGTTGAACATAGCTAATGAGTTCAAACTAAGAAAGTCAATAGACTACTCACATTAAGAGTCGAATTTAAAATCTTGTGATTATCAAACCAATAACCTGATCAACTTAGCTAGTCTTGAAATCCTTCATTCTTGACTTATCTTTTGAACATTTCTTCAGGGGTGTGGTTTTTCCACTGCCATTTGGAGCTTCATACAGGGTGGGGGCTGAAGACAGCGTTTGTAGTAGAAGACGGACCGGGTTCTGATCACAACATTCTACCTCCGCCGGCGGATCTTCCACCGTGCTGATGATACTAAACGACGGGGATTATTCTGTATCATACATGTTTGAGACATATATATATATATATATACCACACGATATATTGTTTAACAAGAAAAATGTAATAAAATTTCAGAAAAATTTGATTGTTCACATTTCTCCATTTCTCATTTCACATACATGATACTGTGTTCTGTGTTGTCCTCCAAGCAAAGAAGCTTTCAGGTAAGAGCGAAGATGCACAATTTGCCTCGAGATGATTGATCGAATGTAGTTTCTGGAAAACAAGTTTATTGTAATGATATCTACAGTTCTATCTTCCATGGAATGATGTCACAAGTTCATACCACCTGCACGGGGACGAATGTTCCAAGAGATAAAGCAAATGACGAGATAGAAACTTTATGTTCATGTCGTATACAAGCTCAACTCGTTAAGCAATTAAGGAACATCATAGTACACTAATTCGATGTGTTACTAAATCTTAAGCTGAATTCTCTTCTCCCCGCCTTAACTATTCTCCAGTTAGGAAAAAAGCCAAATGCACGGGAGGATTTCTGCTGTTTTAACCTACTTTAACCTGAACGGGTTCCTCAAGGAAGAGCCTTTATATGATATTTCAGTTAATCCACGAGAAGGACACAAGATAAGTAAATCATTAGTCGTATGAAATTATATCTAACCTTCTGGGCGAGTGTTCGTGAGCTTCTTGGCTTCTAGCTCTCTCAAAGCAGTGGAACTCAGTTTGTCTCCGGTCAATTCTTCAGAGAGTAGATCTACAACTTCAATCTGCATAATAAACTCAATAGTGAGACTTCATAGTTCAAAAGATAAGTAGCAAACAGAATGACACAAGATAATGATGTTTCTATCTAGAAAGGTTTATCGTTAGCCAAAGATCAGACCTTTAGTTGTGAAAGGCCTCTCTCAGCCCTCTTCTTATTGACAGATAATCCACCGGGCAATGTCTCCTTGCTATAACAAAATTGCCATATTTTAAAGAAATTGAACTTGTGAAGGACTAGATAAATTAAGAGCGGGAGAAGAAAGATAACATGAAAGGATAGAAAAGGTAGGAAAAATAGGGTACAAACAGGAAAATCTAAGAACCTGACTACAATAGCCTCCAAATTCTCATCAATGATTGAAGGACCATAAGGATCGACAATCGGCTCTGCTTGCACAACCAGCTCTGCCTTGATGCTCTAGACAAAATATTCGGAGGCGCATATCACTATCAGTTAATTGAAGAGGGAAATCTCCCCGTACCATTCCCAAACAACTAGCTTGGTCAGTCATTAACATGGTCAATAGACAAGTGATTGATGGTTTAGGTAGGCACTCATTTGTGTCATTTTTGGGACTTGTACACTATGTACCCTACTAATCTTTTTCTATAAACACAACACATTTTACATTTAGTAGATTATTATCAGGTTAGAAGAGGCCAAAGAACAGCAGAAGCTTATGGCATGCCACTTAAACCCACCTACTTTCTTCCGGCAAAGTAGATATTCCTAAAGCAGAAAGCATTTTCTAAATAAAGATTTGACGACTAAGAGACATTGCTGCACCAGTTTAAAACGCCAAAGAACAAAACACTTTTTTGGTACACCCGAGGGGGAACGGAATTCAACTCAAAACTCCTAACCTTTAGTTAGGAGGCGCCTCTCCTCAGCCATTTGTGCAAAACACCAAAGAGAGAGTCATAAATTGTCATTAGTATAATTATTAGTACCTTAATGAAATCTTCAACATTTTGCATTCTTTGCTCAATTGGCTCTATTAGATCAGCATACTGCAGAAGGAAAACAGTCATTAATTTTCATTGCATTGACATCTCAAATAGAAGGAAGAGAGAAGATCAAAAGACCACAATCAGAGTAATGATAGAAGACTATAAATTTTGCTTAAAACAAAACCTGCCAACCTAAACCATTTGCTACAATCTTAAGTATCAATAGTCATTGCTACATTTCCACTGCAAATTTTAAAACTAAATATCACAAAACATAACCACACTATGCTTTTCTTCCAAACCTTCTATCCCTTTTGTAAGCTCCCCTTACATCCACCCCCTAGAATAAGTAAAAGAATTAAGATGCCCGCATGGGCAGTTCAGTTGATTCCTAGGTAGTAGATTGTGGGCAAGGACACCATAACAAGCCCTAGCCATCATTGGGAGCTACCTTGAATGTGGTGGGCTCCTTGTGGACACCAACACTAGTCCTCCCCACCTAATGAGCTACTGAGTCATGTGATTTATTGATCAGGGAATTCGCCTTTTGTGGGCAAGTAAAAGAACTAAGGTCGAAGATTGCAAATCATCTCTGTGATTGAATTAACTCAATCATCCAATAAGCAGATCACCTTTGATATGCAAATTGCTAAAGTGAATAATATGCGATCACATTGATGAAAGAAACATAAAGCTGAAATCTTTATTCGCATTTTCAATAAACAAATCTTAGCCCTTGCCCATTACTAAACTAAACACAAAATAGTTAAAATTTAGAAAGAAAATAATATACCTTCTTCTTGGTCAACATTGGGCCAGCGCAAACACCAACTACGACTCGTTCCCGGGAAACCTCAGCCGCAGCCTATAAGACAAAAGATATTCGGTAACAGAGAACAAAGGGAAATTAAAAATTATGTGCAAATTTGAGATTGTGTTGAAGGAAGGACCTTGAGGAAGAGGCGGTGGCCGTCGTGTAAGCGGTCGAAAGTGCCGCCGAGAACGACGGCGGCGTATGAATCTGGCGGAGAGGAGGTTGAGTTGATCGGCGATTGCTCTTCCATTATCGGCATTGGGGCGGCTGGCTATGAGTGGAGTGGGGTGTGTTTCGAGAGAGAAGAGAAGTAACCAATTGAAGTTAGTCAGCACAAGGTTAGTTGGCAGGAAAGCAGTCAGCACGCCGCTTTGGACTTCAACGTTCACGTGTTTTAACTTGAGTTAATACTCGATTTGGTCCATGGACTATTAAGATTTCACTATGTTAGTTTTCAATTTTTAAATTTGCTCAATTTCATTTCCAACTATGTAATTGTTAATCAAAATGGTTCTAAACAGGATTATTTTTGGTAGAATTACATAGTTAGAGATAAAATGGCAAAAGGGTCAAATAGGCCCATGTACTACCATTGATTGTTCATCTAGCACCATGAACTAAAATATGGTCCATCTAGGCCATTATACTCTTAATAATTTTTCATCTAGCATTTTTAGCCTATTTCTAACAAGTTACCCATCTAATTTGATGACATGGAAAAATAAAATTAGAAAAAATGATGACATGTTATTTATGTGGATGTTTTGGATGATTTCTACCCTATTTCATTAATGAAAAAAAAAATTTCTTGCAATGAAAAAGGGTAGAAATCAAAATTGCTATATAAAGTTTTAAGAATTAATATCACTTTTGGTCCCACGACTTTTGAGTTTTATCAATTTTGGTGTACAACTTTAAATTTTTTCAATTTTGGTCCCTAATTTTATATTTTTTTATCAGTTTTGGTCTTCCGGCCAAATTTACGGTGAAATGTTGTCGAATTTTATATTTTAAGGGTAAAATCGTCATCTCAATGAAACGTCATCATTATCTAAACAAAATCACTGTAAAATCATATTTATAAGAGTTTTATCGGCGCAAATAATGGGGAAGACAGACAGAAACTAGATAGAAATCTATGAGATTTATAGCATCGATGATTGACAAATCCTTATTTTTCTCTTAATATGATTTTTATTTTGTTTAGATATTGAAGATCTTTCATTAGGATAATGATTTTGTCCTTAAAATATAAAATTCTGCAACATTTTACCATCAATTTGGCAAGAAGGACCAAAACTGATAAAAATAACAAAGTTAGGTACCAAAATTGAAAAAATTTAAAGTTGTACACCAAAAGTGATAAGACCTCAAAAGTCATGGGACCAAAAATGATATTAATTAGTTCAAGTTTTAACTACAGTGTGTATATAGCGGGGTATTCACTATCGTTCAGCAATGAGATTTCATGAAAATCGATATATGAAAATTAAATTATTTTTATAATAACTTAAGATATTGTATTGGGTAAATTTTATTTTATTTTAAAAATAAATTAATATTTTTGGATTTTGGATAATTGAATAACTTAAGATATTGTATTTTTGGATGATTTCTTGCAATGAAATAGGGTAGAAATCAAAGTTGCTATATAAAGTTTCAACTACAGTGTACTGTGTATGTATAGCGGGCTATTCAATGTCGTTCAACAATGAGATTCCATTAAAATCGATATATGAAAATTAAATTATTTTTTAAAAAATAATAAAATTTACCCAATACAATATCTTAAGTTATTATATTTAATTTTCATATATCGATTTTCATGGAATTTCATTGCCGAACAATTTTGAATACCCTACTATACATACACAGTAGTGCAGTACACTGTAGTTAAAACATTATATAACAACTTTGATTTGTACCATATTTCATTGCAAGAAATCATTTTCTTCATTAATGAAATAGGGTAAAATCATCCAAAACATCAACATAAATAACATGTCATCATTTTTTCTAATTTTATTTTTCCATGTCATCAAATTAGATGGGTAACTTGTTAGAAATATGCTAAAAATGCTAGATGAAAAATTATTAAGAGTATAATGGCCTAGATGGACCATATTTTAGTTCATGGTGCTAGATGAACAATCAATGGTAGTACATGGACCTATTTGACCCTTTTGCCAGATAAAATTGATCAAGTTTGTAAGTCGATGAACAAAGTGGTGAAATTCTAATAGTCGATGAACCAAATCGGGTATTAACTCGAGAGTTCTCTATTAGGTTTTTTCAATTTAAGCTGATTTACTTTCTTGTGATCTTTTACCACCTAAATTTATAAAAGCGTATTTCAGTTAAAGCACACATTTAGATATCAGTTATGAGGTTTCCCGTAAATAAAATGAAACAAGAGTTATCCGAAAGGGGTGGACGAGTGAATGAATTATGGTTTGTATACTTGAAGGTCATAAGTTTGGTTATTGACCACACTCTCTTGGTTGAGTTGTCGAAAGGGTTTTCCAAGTACAATTACTTCTTTTGTGTAGTTTATGGATTATCATGAATTTAGATATAATTGGATATTGATACATTTCGAATGATATTGATATTATTTGATTTATTTAAATAATTATATCATGAATTTATACATAATTAGGTCTTGATACATTTCAAATAATGTTGATATTATTTGATTTATTTAAATAATCATATCATGGAGTTAGACATAAAAGTATACTTTCTAATGTTGCACTTGATACTTTTCCATTTATAAATAACTCGAAATGAAAAGTAAACGAGCATTTAAGACTCTTAATTAGTTTATTCAATATTTTTACTTCATTTTTAAGACTCTTTGACGTGACTAATTACCTAATTGGTATTAATGCTATGGAATACTTTTCTTTTTTTCTTTCTAATCAACCAATCACAATTAGAAAGTACACAAATATTTAAATGTTGTTAAGATCTATAATAGTTTTCATTTTAATTATATAATTAATAAACCTTATATTTGTACTTTGTAGTATAAATATACTTAAATTTTATAAGAAAAAACAACATGTTTGCTCACTCAATTATGACCGTTATTTAGATTTAGTCTCTCAATTATTTATAATGCAGATGCAGTCAATCAATTATTATTAAAATGATGAATTTAATTATTGAGATACCAAACATAAATAAAAGGTATAACCTTCATTCACACTAAGACTATCATCAATAGTTGAGGTTTTTGAGGAAATTTTATACATGTGATTATGAAAGAGAAGATGGAAGGAGAAGGAAACATGGAGAAAAAAAAAAAGCAAAACAAAATATGAGAAATGAAAAGACAAGAAAAAAGTAAAACATGCAAATTTACGCACTCAATTGGGCAACTTGTTTGGCAGCGCACGTGAGCAGCATGCCAGCATTGGATCTTCTTAAATTTTGATGGTCCCACCATTATGATAAAAACCCTTGTTTTGCAGGAGAATCCCAAATTTTATCTTTCTTCTCATTCTCTCTTCCAACTCAGCATTGTCATTCTAAAAAACTGTGAAAAATCAACTAATGGGGTCTTCCCCATTAGTAATTTTTACACCATTTTTTTTATAGTGAATTTGCCAACATGGGGAGAGAAGGTGAGGGGAGAGAGAGAGAGCGTGAGATCTCCCTACAAGTTTGAAGGGTTTTCAGAGAAGGTGGGGTCCGCCAGTGATAATGAGAGTTGCAATTTTCGCATTTTGATTTTTTTTTTTAAATCCCCCCCCTTTCTCTTTCATAGTCACACATGTAAAATCTCCTCAAAAACGTCACACAATTGAGGATGGCCGGCATACACAATAGTAGATTATTCAGGATTTTGAGACAAACAGCATGAAATAGAGACGGAAGAGAGAGATTGCCCAAGACCCTCTTGCTAATTTGTGGTTTTTGTCAGCTTGTGAGGCCCAACTAGTGGGAGGAGCTTCGCTCGCTTACAGTCGTTGCGTGAAGAACAACCCGCTTCCAATAGGCGCGTTAATTTCCTTTTTTTTTTTTAATTCAACTTTGTTTTGTTTGTCAAAAACTCCTCGAAATCCCACCATTGAGGATGTCTGGATGCCCATTAGATCATCCATATCAATGAAATTTTTTTTATGATTTTTAGAATAGTGCAAAGTAATATGGAGGAAAGAGAAGAAATAGAGAGAATTAATTTGTTCCTCCTGCAAGTCAATGGTCTTTTGTGGACCCAAAAAGAGAGAAGAAAAGGGAGACGAGCCGCTGCTGTGCGGGGTTGTTATGCCGTGGACCCAGGTTGCAAGGTGGACCTGGGTCTACATTCACATACACTATACTCTACATTCACATATACTATACTCTACATTCACAATTTGTAAACTCCACATTCACACATTACAGGATTATATGTTTAGTAACTATACTCTACATTCACATACACTATACTCTACATTCACATACACTATACTCTACATTCACAATTTGTAAACTCCGCATTCACACATTCAAAACTCTATATTCAAAGGCCATATACTCCACATTCACAACTTGAGAACTCCACATTCATACATTACAGGGCTACAAGTTGTTAGAACTTCTTAACTCTATTACAGATTCACACATGCATAACTCTACATTCACGATTTCTATACTCCATATTCACAATTTGAAACCTCCACATTCACACATTTCTGGGCAACTCTACATTCACACAATCATAAATCTACATTCACGATTTCTATACTCTACATTCACACTTTGAAACCTCTACATTCACACATTTTTGGACAATTCTATATTCAACAATATGTTTACTTAAAAAAAAAAAAAAGACAAAAACGACGTAGTTTTGGACCCAAGTCCACCTTGCAAGGTGGACCTGGGTCCACAGCATAATTTGCCTGCTGTGCGCGTTTCGCGCATAGCAAATGTTTACATAGGCGCGTGCACTGCACTTACCCTGTGATGTGTTAAAACTTTTAATTATTTTTATTATTATTATTATTTTGGTTAAAATTAACAGTTTTTTTTTTTTTTTTTTTTTTTCATTTTCCCTCTTATCTCACCTACTTTGGCACATAAAAAACAAAAAAAAACTCAACTAGATGCTCTGATTTTTAAATTTCAATTATTTGCCTATTTTAGTGAAATTCATTCGGCTGCGGCTGGAGTTGAGCCAACTGCCAAACCGCCAGAATAATTGGCGCGCTTTCTCCTCGACGATTCCCATGGAAGTCACTGCCAACAACTTCTTAGTATACCAACGTAGCTGTCGATTGTCGTGTTTCCTAACTCTCTCTGAACACAACTGGATATTGCTGCTAAAGTGCTAATACATACCACTCCAAGCCAAACACTCTCGTCGTCTTCATCGATGGCATCGCTTCGACAAAATCGCCGCTCCCAAATCCGCCACCTTGCTCGATGCCATAGTTCTCATCATATCCTTCTTGTCCCCATTGCCAACACCTCCCAATTAGCCATAAATTTCTGGCCTTTCCGTATAATTATCATCACCGGCTGCATTTCTCAGGCTGGTTCGAGAATTTCTTCAACAAAAACTCGCAATCAGTACTCGAGGGTCGAATTTCTCATGCTGATTTGAGAATTTCTTCAGAAAAACTCATAACCAGTACTCGAGGGTCGAATTTCTCAGGCTGGTTTGAGAATTTCTTGAGCAAAACTCGCAGTCAGTAGTTGAGGGTCGAAAAAAAAATGGAGGATGTGAATATGCCGCGGTATAGTAAGCAAACGCAGGCCCAGATTTCGTCTGCGATGAGGCAAAGAAGAAGCGGTTACGAGCCGTCCGATGCGGAAACGGATTGGCCGGAAAGTCCGGCGCGGGAAACGATAAAAAACGGCGAGGATACCAGCAGTTTTGAAGCTGAAAAAGCTTTCAATCTCAGCCACCGGCACGCGGTGATTCTCCGCCGTGAAACGGCGGCTTCCCCCATTAAAGCTCCTGTACTGACTAGCCCTCCTCGGAGAAGGCCTAGCAAGTCGCCGTATAGACCACGCGCCGCCGTTGACGGTGATGTTCATAATCCCCATAATACCCTTCACCGTAGCTCTAATAGAAATGTTAGCCCTTTTTCTAAATCTGAGAATAGGAGGTGGGCAGGGGGGGAGGGTAATGTTCTTGATAGTGAATTCTTTTCAAAATCTGAACAAAGGAGAAGGAATAATAGAGGGAATGATTTTCTTGAAAATGGAACTGTTTTAAGCCCATATAGAAAGCATCAGAATAATCAAATCAAAGTTAATGAGTTTGGTAGGGCAAATGAGAAATCGAATTTGAGTCGTAGGACTAATTCGGCTCCTAGAGGATCATATTCATACCACAAGTATGATCACAAGGGGGAGAGAATAAGAAAAATGGAGAGGATAACAGCAACACCCTCCCCATTGCCAAGGACCTTAAGGGAAACTCCCACCAAGAACAGACCTTCTGTTGGAGAAATCAATGAAATGGTAGGAAATGCCACGATTTCGACAACTCCTGCCGGGAACAATCCTATGTTTGACAGCACGGGTTCAATCTCCCCGGGCGATATTTTCTTTTCTCGCGAGTATGCAGCTTTCACAATGCAGAAGATTACCTTCCCCAAGACTGGTTTTGCCAGCCCCGTTGACAGCAGATATGGTGCAAGGCCTGTTGTGTTCACTGATAACGGGAATCTTGATTCCCTAGACAGAACAGGTTCTGGAAGGCGGATTTCGTCAAGTAATTCGAATTTGAGCTCTGGTGTGAGTAGGCAGAGTAGTAATCTAAGTGGGAGTACGACCATGAGTGAGAAAAAGTTCGCAGCGAATAGACAAAAGAGTCAACGGGCAGAAGGATTGTTTTCGTGTATCAAGAGGGGATATTGCAGGAGATCAAGTAGAGAGTCTCCAGAGCGAAGGAGACCAGCTGATGAAGCTTTGTTTATCGAGAAGGCGTCTGTAGTTGAGAGCCTGAGACAGTTTTGGGCTGATAAACATCGACCTGTTTCGTTGGATGGATTTAGTTGCCACAAACAAGAAGCTTTGCTACTTAAACGACTAGTAAGTGTATCATCATAGGTTTTCTTTGATTCATTGGTTACTCGGTCTAGTAGTCTAGTATTATGTTCCACTCATTTCATTATCTTATTTTCTTGTTTTAGGCAGCTGATGAAACGTTATCGCACATCTTGCTCAAGGGACCTCCAGGTTCTGGGAAGAAAACATTAGCGATGGCTCTTCTACACGAAGTCTACGGGGATTCCATTAGCAATGTATGTATGTTCTCTTATCTGACATTGAAGGTAGAGTCTCGGGTGCTTTACTTGACACACTCCCTCTCTCCTTTTATTTCCTGCAGATATCACACGATGTGAGATACTTCTACGTTCAGGTACCCAGAAATCAAATGCTTCAATTCACTTTTTTACTTTTTCCTGTCTGAAAACTGTATAAATCTCGAACTTTTTTCTCCCCCGCACCCCTTGCAAATCAGTAGTTAGTGTATTCAATTCATACGTTTTTAGTTTTGTTTACCCGTCTTCTTTGTTAACTCTGCACTTAGCTTGGCGATTGAAAACTGGGAATTGATTTTTTGCTTAATTTGGCAAAAGGCTTCCAAATTGATTTGTTGTTTATAATTATCATAAAGGTTATGCTGAATAGAGATATACCAACTGAATTAATTCTTAAATTACCGCCTTTTATGCCATTGCTTATAGGAAACTAATAAGCCAGTGCAAGTAGTTGTTCCTGTAACCTCGAGTCCTCACCACGTTGAGCTCAATGTTCATTTGGAGCGTAATTCTAGATATGCGTTAATGGCTTTAGTCAAGAATATTAGCACTGAATATGCAGCTATCCCGGAGATCAGCAAGGCTAACATGAAGGCAGATTATAAAGGTTTACACTTTACATCCATGGATGGATATTAGTAGCCTATCAAAGATAGCACCGCTTTTTTCTAGAGCTAATAATTTTATTTTCTCGTTTTAAATCACAGTACTTGTTCTTTATGATGTGGATAAGGCCACGGAGAACATACAGCACTTAATAAAATGGATCATGGATTGTTATTCGGACTCTTGCAAGCTTGTTCTATGCTGTGAAGATGACACGACCATTGTTGAATCAGTAAAGAACAGCTGTAAAGTTGTTAAGGTTGAAGCTCCCGTGACTCATGAAGTAAGCATGCCAGTTCAATTGCCCGTAGGATTCGATAGATTTAGTTAGTATTGAATTTGTTTTTGCATCAACACTAGGAATATCAGTTATTATGTTTTTTTTTTCTTTGTACTGGTTAGGTCATGGAAGTTCTGATTCAGATTGCGAGAAAAGAAGGTCTTGAACTACCCATGAGCTTTGCTGCTAAGATAGCGGCCAAATCAAAGCAAAACCTGAGCCAAGCAATTATGGCTCTTGAAGCCTGCAATGCACACAAGTAAGCATATATAGTAATGTTTGAAAGGTTATGTTCATTACACTTATTTGCCTTACTGATGAGATAACCCGCCTTACAGTTATCCTTTCACCGAGGACCAACCAATTCCACTGGGATGGGAATTGGCCGTACTAGAAATGGCTGCAGAAATTCTTGCCGATCCTTCACCTAAAAGGTAAAATGTCTTTTTTTTACTCTTGTCCTTGTAATGTTGTGAAAAAAGGAGGAATTTGGTGTGCATTTACTTATCTATTAGTCTAGATCAGGAATCATTCATCACAATGAGAACGTCTCGTCTCTGTAGAGATTTTATTTATGGATCGTTTTGCTAGAACTTATGAATCATAACAGCAATAGTTAACGGGCAAGGGCTGTAATACTAGATCGGGGTGTCTTTTCATATCACATTCTTGAGTAGCTTCGAGTAAACATCAAGATTAAAGGTAGATTTTTGTGTTCCATCAGAGTGTTTAGCATTCGGGGAAAGCTCCAAAAACTTTTGCTGGAGTTTGTGCACCCAAAGTTGATTCTGCTGGTAAACTAAATTTAACTTTGAAAAATGGTTCTAAATGAATCTAAGAGTTGTTTTCTAAGTGACTCCATAATCCTGCAGAAGCTAGTTGAACAATTTCTAAGAAGGATTGATCCTAGTTTGAGAAGACAAGTTTATTACTGGAATGCATATTATGTAAGCCTTCCTCTAACTTAATATGTGCCCCCTGCCCCACCCCCACCCTCACCCCCTTTAACGAAGGAATAAACCCCATGTCTATCTGCAGGAGAAACGACTGCCAACCGGAACAAGTGCTTTACTGAAATTAGAAGGTAAACTGATTTAGTTGCTTGCATGTTCAGGCATCATCCCCCATACTCTAACATGATCATGTTGCGTGACAATCCCAGCCAAGTTGGTCAAAATGTTGACTTGGTAACCCTAAGGTTACAGGTTCGACTCCCTGTGGATAAGCCTATTAGCCTTCTTAATTTGAGCCAGTCAGCTATGGACAACCTAGGCTGGTTTACCTTCTGGTGGTTCTTTGCCGACTAGGGTCAAAAGGCGGGATTTACCAGGGTGGGCAACCCTAGCCAAGTTGGTTAGGTTGTTGACTTGGCAAACATAATGTTACAAGTGGGAGTGACCTATTGGCTTTCTTGGTTTGAGCCGGTCAGCTAAGGGCAACTTGGGTTGGTTTACCTCATTGTGGTCCTTTGTCGGTTAGGGTCACAAGGCGCGGTTTACCCAATACACACCCTAGGAGACAACCCCAGTCAAGTTGGTCAGTCTGTTGACTTGCGAACCACAAGGTTTAGCTATGAATAACCTAGACTAGCTGGTTTACCTCCTTGTGGTCTTTGCTGGCTAGGAACACAATACGGGATTTACCTAATGTACAACAAAACATGATCATATTGTTGAGTTCTGAGCTGACAAGGTAACTCATTTTGCTTACCATTGCAGAATTTGTGGCCAAATTTATGAGCATATACAGAAAAAGCTGTGGGAGTCAATATGCCCAATAGTACATAGAGGAAAGATGCAGTGCAGGGAAATAATGGCTGGATGCCTTCATCAGCTCCACCCCATTTCTCCTGTGAGAGTTGCTGTTGTCTGATTGATGTTAAAAAGAATCCAGAATGCAGCATCAGATCAGATTGAATACAGATTCTAAGTACACATCCATCTTAAGATGTTTCTTCCCTTCTTTTCCTTGTTGAGATGTGGCAGAGCATATTTGAGGGAAAATGTATGTGGAATTGCATAACATATAAATCCATTGGTGTTCAATAGGAGCTTTTCAAAGGTTTGAGGTTTTGGTCTAATAATAACACCTTCCTATATTTATAACATCTAATTTAGAATGCGCTTTCATTGAATCCTGATGGAGAAAATTGACCTGAGTGTTCGAATTAATTAAACGAATAAGAAATTAAGGATAGATAAAAAAAAAATGAAAGAAAAGACAATATGTTCAAAGGAATAACGTATTTTGCTATTGAAATGTTTAGATATTACAATGGAATTGTTAGGATGAGACAAAATGTGTCATAAATTAGACAATAAATTAATTAGTTATACTCACCTTTCAATAGCCTCTGTCCAAATTGGGCACCTCCTGCAATTTGGTCCTGGAAATGATTTAATTGAAGAAATTTTAAACAATAAAATTGGTTGAAATTGAAATTAAGGATTACATCGTAAGTTGAGAAATAATTGATGGAAATAAATATTGATTTCTCCGAAACAAATATAAGTAATTTTCAGGCTGCTAAAATGTTTGGCGCGAATAAGAACATGCAATGATTAAACAACATTAATCAAAAAAACATTAATCAAGATTCAAGACGATGCTTTGGAATATTCTTTTTAATTCCCAGAATCTCATTTTAGCAAGCAAAATAAGTGGCAGTTTACTTTTCTAACAAAATTATGTATGCCGTGGCAACATGATCACCGTGGATCCAAAGTATGCTGACAATCCAACGGCTCGAATTAACTTCAGTCCAAAAATGTGAAGGGACAAACACCATAATATTCGTTCGTCATCACTATACACTCCCAAAAAAAGCAAAGCAAAGCAAAGCAAAGAGGTGGCAGCAGAGAGCTCTCCACCACCACCTCACAACGCCAATCGGAACGCAAAACTCTGATTTTTCAGTAAGCTTTTTTTCCCCTTCAATTACTCCATTAATGGTTTCTTGTTAGCTTCTTTAATATGCTTCCTTCCATGTTCAGCTTTCCAGCAATTTCATGGATACTCCTTTAATTCTTCAAATTTTACTGAAATAATCTTCTTCCTGAGATGCCATTTTTCACTCTTGCTTTTGGGTTTTTGCGAAATATTTGTAGTGTTTGTTGATATGAACTCTTTTCTCTATGTATTGATCATGTGACCATTATTATTATTATTATTATTATTATTATAAGTGACCACCACTTGAGGGTTAGGCACTGTAAACCCTGCTTTGTGACCCTATCTTGTATAGAAATATAAGCTAGTTTAGGTTGTTCATAGCTGATTAGCAGAGAATACGAGGTAAACTAACTTATTTTGCCCATAGTTGATCGGCTCAAACCAAGGTGTCCATTGGACGCTCCTATTGGGACTTGGGAGTCAACTTGTAATCTTGTAACCTTGTGGTTACCAGGTCAATAACCTGACTAACTTGGCTTAAGTTGCATTATTTGTTTGTATGTATGTTGATGGTAATGATTTTGGTTCCTAGCTAGCTCTTTGCTTATGTTGTTGTTGTGTTGATGAAGCTTCTTGAGTTGAAAATGGCTGAGATCCATTCCCAAGGCAGTGGAAGAAACTCTCATACTGTTCTCAATGAGAGGATTCTCTCCTCTATGTCAAGAAGAACTGTGGCTGCCCACCCCTGGCATGACTTAGAGATTGGTAATAGTTTCTACTGTTTCAGTATATGGCATTGTCATTTGGAGTCTTGACTGTTCTTTGTTTCAGTATATCTGTGTGTTTCATAGTTCATAATTCATGGTTGATGCTTGCAGGGCCTGGTGCACCAGCTGTGTTCAACTGTGTAAGTGCTTATGCAAAACATACATTATATATAATATATTCTATTACTAAGATCGGGGGCAGGATCACATGAGAACTGCGAATTGCACAATCAGGCATTACTAGATGTGCAATCGTAGCCAAGACCTTGTGGTCTAGTGGCACCCGATTGCACTCCCATATGGAAAGGGGTGGGTTCGAGCCTCAGTGGAGGCGATATTGACTCTTTGTGCTTCAGTCGGTTGAGAAAGTAGTTATGAACAAATATTGCATTGTAACAAAGTCAGTAGTAATCTTTTGGATAATAGTTTTGAAATGCATAATGCATAATCAGTTATCTGCAAATGCACAACAAGTCATTACAAGATACACAATACTACAATAGGTAGTTCACAGGAAGGGTAGTACTCGTTGGATGGAGATAATGCATTGCTGAGAAAGAACATTACGGTATGCTGCAAATGTATTGCCGGGGCTAAACTCGTTATTTGTGAGGCAGGTGGTTGAAATTGGAAAAGGGAGCAAAGTTAAGTATGAACTTGACAAAGCAAGTGGCCTCATAAAAGTGCGGTTTTGTTCTCATCTTTTATCCACTTTTTCCCCCTCGATTTAACGCAATCTCCCACTGCTATTGCCTGATGAACAACTTCTGTCTGTAGGTTGATCGGATTCTTTACTCCTCGGTTGTTTATCCTCATAACTATGGTTTCATCCCGAGAACCATTTGCGAAGATAGTGATCCAATGGACGTCTTGATACTGATGCAGGTATTGTATATTTTTTAAAACGAATTCGCCTTTTTTTGCGTTTTTAAGTTTTAAGTTTTAACTACTAACTCGTCCCTCCTCCTAGGAACCTGTCCTGCCTGGTACATTTCTTCGTGCTCGTGCTATTGGACTCATGCCTATGATTGATCAGGTCGTTTTCTCATTTAAGTCATCAAGCACTTTCTTGATTAGGCCAATGTTTGAGGATTGCTGTTCCTCAAACATTTTGTTTCGATTCATGAAAACCGGTATCTGTCTAAGCCTATGATTTCTCGTAATGATTAATAAGCAAGCAATATTCACCAAGAATCAGAGCAATTGCAGAAAAGTTTAGTAGCTATTGGTGATTCTATAAGCATAACCATTCACTTTGTGAACAATCTTCAACTATATCCTTTCTGCTAAAATTTGGATTGCCAACGAGAAACCTTTACAGGGCGAAAGGGATGACAAGATAATAGCAGTGTGTGCTGATGATCCCGAGTTTCGTCATTACCAGGACATCAAAGAACTTCCTCCACACCGCCTTGCTGAGATTCGCCGCTTCTTTGAAGACTGTATCCACTCGTTACTAATTTCTGCTTATGATATGTATATTCAATTCCCTGCATATATTATTCATTGCCCGCCTTCCTTACTATGGATCAACCAATAGACAAAAAGAACGAGAACAAATCCGTTGCAGTTGAAGACTTCCTGCCTGCAGATTCTGCAGTCGATGCTATCAAGTACTCCATGTAAGACGACCCCGAGCACCCCAAAACGCCTAAACAACAGAGCTGGCATTCCTGACTGGGATTCTGTTTTGTGATTGCAGGGATCTGTATGCTTCGTATATTGTGGAAAGCTTGAGGCAGTGAGCTGCATTGCCTTGTCGAAGCACGAAACGAATTATTCGATGAACAGCTGGTTCATAATTCTATGGAAAGCTGATAGGGTCTTTATGAGTTCTGAATTTCATGCCCTGTCTGAACTTCACGTATGAACCATGTTTGTCTTTATTAAGATGAATTATGTATCATGCTTGTGTGCACAATGTGTGAAAATGACACAATATTAGTGTCCCAAGTTTAAATAATTATTATGATTATTTATATAAGAGCATTCCCAATAGTCAAGTTTTTTGCTTCCTAAATTGGAGAGTGGAAAGAGGAGAGAGCAGAAGAAAATGAAAAAAATAGTAGTTGTTTATGCGCCCAATAGGAGTGTGCACTTGCTACAAGTTCACAAAACGCCCGCCGATAGTACATAAAAATGTATATTGCATTAATGGTTCACACAATAATATGCGGAAATCAATGAAAGGTGAAATGTATTAATAACACTTATAATAATAGGTAAATATGTTACTTAATTAAGTGAAGATAAATCTATTAATTTTTTTGAAAGCGACAAATCTATTAATAAAATGTGTAATGCATGATATACTGACTCTGATACAATTTAACACATCCATTTATATGGGAGTGTAATCAGGTATCACTAGACCACAATGTCGAGAATAAAACTTACATTTACACAAAGTTTTTAGATTTAGATAATTAATCATACATGGGATTAATTAATTTTATCATAAATTAACTAATAAAAATTACTCAATTTACGGTAACATGGGCACGTAGCACTGTCAAATACAAAGAAAAGCTGAGCCAGCAGAGCGAGTTCACTCGGTACTATTCCAGTTCAGCTCACCGCATTTTCTCTCACACCTTGTGGTATCCACACTCTCTTCTCCCCCCAAAATCATTACATTTCGGAGCAATTCTGGAACGGAGTACTAGAGGAAGAAGATGGGTTCGCTTGGGAGAGCAATCTACACCGTCGGATTCTGGATCCGCGAAACGGGTCAAGCCCTCGATCGCCTGGGCTGCCGCCTCCAGGGCAACTACTACTTCCATGAACAACGTACGCCACTCCCGATCCTCAAATTATTCGTGTTTTTTCTGATTTAGCGTGTCAAAATTAATAGGATTATATGGCTTCCTGATTGTTCTAGGGAAGTGGAAAGTTAGGGTTTATCTGTTTGATTAGTGGCATTCATTACCTTATGTTAGCGGGTGTATATACAATGTGTGCTCATTTGCCTGACCGTATGATGTGTTTGATGTTCTAATGTTTGTCACCGACTGCTGGTTTTGAATATTTTTGTTGCTTTTGATTGATTTTTGAAAGGAAATGATGATATTAGATTGATTTTTGATAAGTGCATTGGATTAGTAATGAAAATATGTGAACTTTGGGCTGGGGTTTCCTTGGTCCTTGCTGTAATTCTCCTCCCATCCCCTACTATCCCCTTCTCTACCTAAAAGCAGAAGATTTAATTGTTGACTCTTTTTAACTTAGTTTTATTTTTTTTTGGGGTCCCAGTGTCTAGGCATAGAACTCTTATGAACTTGTTTGACAAAGCTCCTGCTGTTCATAGAGAAGCATTTGTTGCCCCAAGTGCTTCTATCATTGGGGATGTTCAAGTTGGGCGCAATTCCTCTATCTGGTATGGATGTGTTCTGCGAGGTATGATTTACAAATTATTTAAAAACCAGCATTCAACAATCGTCTGCATTTAGTTTATCTAGAAGAGATTTCATGTTGTTAGCAGTAGATGTCAACTGCCAATTTATCTTTTCTACTTCCTTCTTGAGATGCATGATGCTTTTTGTTTTTAGTAAATCACTAAAAGAGTCCCAAGCTATCTCATCATTGTTCTTGTAACATGGCATCAGGTAGTTTTAAAAAATTAGCTATATCCCTATACTATGATATATGAATCTTTGTCAACAGAAAAAGGAAAAGGAAAGGTTATTTTAGATGGACATTCACTTTTTGGTGGTTGTGGATACATGAAAACTCAAAACAGTGGGTATGACTTATCATAGATTCAAAAAGGAAAAATAGAAGGGAACTACAAAAATGGAAAGCATGATTATTTTGTTTACTAGACGATCAGTGGTAGAGCAATAGATGTAGGCAGGAACCTGTGTTGAAACAAACTAGTATTAAATAAAGATCTCTCTAGTATCTTTTTAATTGTTTAACTGTGCAATAGGATGATAATGGTGCTTGTAAAGTACATACTAGAATGATTAATTGATCATATGGTTTAAAGGTTAGTTCTGTATTCTTGTCAGATTTACAGCTTATAGATAATGTAATGCAGTCTTAGGAAAGTGTTTTCAGTGAAATGGCTTATTGTGACCTGTAATTTTAGTGGGATGAGAAGAACAGAGCATGAATAAAAATTGGAATTATAGAGCATGTGTTTCCCAAGTGACCTCAGTCATGTAACTCATGACTGCTAATGACAATCCTTTTTTTGTTTCAGATTTATCACATATTCATGTTAAGCTCTCAAGATGTATCTGCATGTACAAATATTACCCTCCAACTTGCATCTTTTTATATTTTCTCTCCATTGTTTCATTTACCTATTTTTGTATAAATTTGAATGTTTGCTGCAGGTGATGTGAACAGTATAAGTATAGGAGCAGGAACCAATATCCAGGACAATTCTCTTGTTCATGTAGCCAAATCCAATCTTGCTGGAAAGGTTTTGTCAACGGTCATTGGCAACAATGTTACTGTTGGTCAGTAATAAATCAAATATACTTGTTTCCTATGTATTATATATATTGCTGATAACGAAGAATAACTTTTGACATTGAATTGTAAAGGTCATAGTGCGGTCCTGCATGGGTGTACTGTTGAAGACGAGGCGTTTGTTGGTATGGGTGCAACATTGCTTGACGGGGTGGTTGTTGAGAAAAATGCCATGGTTGCTGCTGGTGCCCTTGTGAGACAGAATACACGCATTCCATGTGGAGAGGTTTGTACCCTTCTAGTATTAAATTGTCAACTTTTCTGACTTGTTTAGCATCATAGCATTGCTCAAGGCACTTGTAGCATCATTTACCAACATTTCATTAACAGTATCAAATAAGTTGTTTCTTTAAATTCGTGGTACCAGAGCTTCTAGTGAATGCAATAGGATATCTTGAGTTTTATCAACAAGATGGTTAGATATAGGAGTGTTGTTGAATTGCTCGTGTCTGTGCTTAATAAACACAGGTCTGGGGTGGAAATCCAGCAAAGTTCCTAAGGAAGCTCACAGAGGAAGAAATAGCCTTCATCTCCCAGTCGGCCGCCAATTACTCCAATTTAGCACAGGTTCATGCCACTGAAAATGCAAAGAGCTTTGACGAGATCGAATTTGAGAAGGTACTCCGGAAGAAATTTGCTCGTAAGGATGAAGATTACGACTCGATGCTGGGCGTGGTTCGTGAAACACCCCAAGAGCTCATCCTGCCAGATAATATTCTACCCGATAAGGCACCAAAGGCTACTTAAGTTTGAGTTAGTTTCAGGTTGAGTAGCTCCCGCCTCCCGGATTTTGAGGTTTAACAAAGGAAATGAAATGCCTTTGTTTCATATCCAATAATTTTTGGGACAGACAGTTGTCAAAGATTGATCCCAGTATGCAGGTTTTGCATGTCTTGTGTTGTACTCCTCTGCTTAACCACAGACGCCATTTTTTGTTTTATTCTTTTTTTAAGCGCCACAATGTAAACAGGCTTCGAGTGTTATGCTTTCAAAATAAGAACAGGCACAACATTCTTCTCTTATTCTTATAGCTCAGTCTCTTTATCTGTCTTCCAAACCACCAATCCGCCATGTTCTTGGAATTCATAATTATAATTGTGCTAAGTTTAGTTAGTTAGTATTTTTTTGTGGGTTTAATAGGGATAAATAAATTTTATTGATAAAATAAAAAAGAAAGAAAGCCGAGTGTAAACACAGAAATAAAGTATTTTTTTAGTACTATTGATTTTATTACACGGTAGTATTTATTCAATATACCTTTTTTAAAACTAATATCTGTTTAATGTTTTTTCTTTCTCAAGAACAATTACAGAGGTTTCAATTGAGCACAGACTTGACAAAATAGAATTTATTTAGTACGTATCACTTTAATGACATCAAGTTTTCTTTTTTTTTTTTTTTTTTTTGAAAACATCAAGTTTTCTTTATAAAAAGAAAAGAAAACAACAGTCAACAGAACGGAGTGACGGACCCAGGGGCAAGCTCTTTAGACTAAATTTGCGGAATGCTATAATTTCAAACTCCTACTTTTTCTCTTTATTTTTATATTGTTGGACACGTGGCCATTGTTTATTGGCAGGTAAACACAAGTGTGCTCAATATAATTACAAAATTTCAGTATTGTATTTTCGAATTCCGATAAAAATAAAGAAATTGCCTTTATTGTATTATTCCCATCATACCCTCTCCAGTCTTTCTCCTTTTTTCCGCGAAAAGTGATCAGCAGCAAGCACACTTCAGCAGAAGAAGAGGGAGAGAGGGAGAGAGAGAGAGAGGTTGATTTCCATGGAAAACCTCTCACACTCTTATTCGAAGAGGAGTTACCATAATGCAAATGGCTTCACGGCGACAGCTAGCAAGTCAGCGTACGATGACGACGTTTTTGGAGGCCGGACGAAGCTCAACGTGCCTACACGTTCTCCACGCCTCGAGGACTACACTGAAGTTTTCGGAGGCTTCCACTCCTCCCGACCTTACTGCATTCCGATTCTGGATCTTCCGGTGGCCGGCAATGGCGAGGTGGAGTTTCCTTTCGATCTCCGGCCCTCGCGGTTCGACTACTCTGAGATTTTCGGAGGCTTCAGGGCTGTAGATTTTGCTGTTTCATATGAGGATTTGCTGCGACAGTCGAGTGATGGTTATGATTCTTCTGATGAGGCCTGGTATGATCTCTCCACTTTTTTTGCTTCCTCGTTGTAAACTGTAAACCAAACTCTTAACAGAAAGAGGAAACAAATAATTCTTTAGCTAATTTTCTTATTTTTTTCTCATTTCGGATTTAATATTAATAACCATGTCCAATATTACTGAGACAATGAGTTAGTATGATTCGGATAACAGGATTATGGTGAAGGATGGAAGTTTTGTTTGTTTCTTCTATGCTATAATGTTGTAGGGATGGTGTTACAGGCTCATTAAGGATGCTTTATGAGTATTTAAAGTTTTTGTTTTAGTTACATTTCTCTGTAAATTTCTATTGCAGTGTGCACTTTGAAAGGTTTGTAAAATTATGTCTAATAAAAAGTTGTATGTAATAAGAATGGCAATATTTGGCTCAACTTTGAATTTTGATAATACCACATTTTCTTGTGTCTTGTGATCATAGGAGTCCATCTCCAAGTGAGCTGCTGTCTGATGAATTTGATCCTTTGGCTTGTTCTGAAGATAATCAGGGTTTGTTTAGTTCTGATAAGTTTTTTACTCTGACTGACATTAACTTGAGAACTAAACCTTCTCAATTACCACCATCCTCGAGACCGCTGTCAGCCTTTGGTATAAAAAGTGACCAATCTGATAGACCAAATTCAAGTTCCAAAGGTTCTGCAGATTATGCTTTTGAACGAATATCTGGTGAAACTTCACCACCTTCTTTTGGTGAGGAGGTAGATACAAGTTCACCTACTGCAGCTTTAAAAGATGCAATAGCAAGAGCACAAGAAAAATGTCAACGTGCGAAGGAATCAATGGAGAAAAAGAAGCAAGGTCTGCAAAGCTGTAAGGGACATTCTGATAACATTTCTACAGAGGATGTTACAAATGGTATGTTTGATGAGACCCCTGAAGGAGAAGAAAAGGAGGAAGAAAGAGGAGCTCTTAAAAGCAACATGAAGGAAAATCAACTAAAAGAGTCTATTTGGCTTGACAAGATTGATAAGAAAAGTAAACAGGGAAATGAAAATAATATCGACGATATTGTGATGGATCTTGAACATGTACAGAATAAGAGAGATCAAGATTTGGCTTGTAAAAGAGAGGATGAGGATAAGGAGATGCAAGATATGTTTAAGTGGGACCAAACTTACAAGCACTTCACAGTCAAGAATGAGGAACCTGAAGAACAGAATGTGAATCATGAAAAAGAGGAAAGTAAAGGAGGTGAGAGTGAGGTTAGAATCACAAAGATTCCAAAGCAAGTACAAGAAGAGGAAAGATTTTCCTTAGCTTCAGAGTCAGAATCTGAAAACATATCTGAATACTCTGATGAGCTTGAAGAAATTGAGGGCATAATTGTAGATGGTTGTAAGCTAGAAGAATTGGATGAAAACGCCAGCTATAATGAGCAGATAACTATAGACTGCGAGAGTGGTGAAGCACTTGATAGGGCATGCGTATCAAATGATGAAACTGTACATGTTCCCCTAATGCATGAGAAGGTGGAGAAAATTTTTAAAAATCTGGAAACAACTCAAGCCACATTTTCATGTGATAAAAATGAGGTGAAAATANTTTTTTTTTTTTTTTTTTTTTTTTTGAAAACATCAAGTTTTCTTTATAAAAAGAAAAGAAAACAACAGTCAACAGAACGGAGTGACGGACCCAGGGGCAAGCTCTTTAGACTAAATTTGCGGAATGCTATAATTTCAAACTCCTACTTTTTCTCTTTATTTTTATATTGTTGGACACGTGGCCATTGTTTATTGGCAGGTAAACACAAGTGTGCTCAATATAATTACAAAATTTCAGTATTGTATTTTCGAATTCCGATAAAAATAAAGAAATTGCCTTTATTGTATTATTCCCATCATACCCTCTCCAGTCTTTCTCCTTTTTTCCGCGAAAAGTGATCAGCAGCAAGCACACTTCAGCAGAAGAAGAGGGAGAGAGGGAGAGAGAGAGAGAGGTTGATTTCCATGGAAAACCTCTCACACTCTTATTCGAAGAGGAGTTACCATAATGCAAATGGCTTCACGGCGACAGCTAGCAAGTCAGCGTACGATGACGACGTTTTTGGAGGCCGGACGAAGCTCAACGTGCCTACACGTTCTCCACGCCTCGAGGACTACACTGAAGTTTTCGGAGGCTTCCACTCCTCCCGACCTTACTGCATTCCGATTCTGGATCTTCCGGTGGCCGGCAATGGCGAGGTGGAGTTTCCTTTCGATCTCCGGCCCTCGCGGTTCGACTACTCTGAGATTTTCGGAGGCTTCAGGGCTGTAGATTTTGCTGTTTCATATGAGGATTTGCTGCGACAGTCGAGTGATGGTTATGATTCTTCTGATGAGGCCTGGTATGATCTCTCCACTTTTTTTGCTTCCTCGTTGTAAACTGTAAACCAAACTCTTAACAGAAAGAGGAAACAAATAATTCTTTAGCTAATTTTCTTATTTTTTTCTCATTTCGGATTTAATATTAATAACCATGTCCAATATTACTGAGACAATGAGTTAGTATGATTCGGATAACAGGATTATGGTGAAGGATGGAAGTTTTGTTTGTTTCTTCTATGCTATAATGTTGTAGGGATGGTGTTACAGGCTCATTAAGGATGCTTTATGAGTATTTAAAGTTTTTGTTTTAGTTACATTTCTCTGTAAATTTCTATTGCAGTGTGCACTTTGAAAGGTTTGTAAAATTATGTCTAATAAAAAGTTGTATGTAATAAGAATGGCAATATTTGGCTCAACTTTGAATTTTGATAATACCACATTTTCTTGTGTCTTGTGATCATAGGAGTCCATCTCCAAGTGAGCTGCTGTCTGATGAATTTGATCCTTTGGCTTGTTCTGAAGATAATCAGGGTTTGTTTAGTTCTGATAAGTTTTTTACTCTGACTGACATTAACTTGAGAACTAAACCTTCTCAATTACCACCATCCTCGAGACCGCTGTCAGCCTTTGGTATAAAAAGTGACCAATCTGATAGACCAAATTCAAGTTCCAAAGGTTCTGCAGATTATGCTTTTGAACGAATATCTGGTGAAACTTCACCACCTTCTTTTGGTGAGGAGGTAGATACAAGTTCACCTACTGCAGCTTTAAAAGATGCAATAGCAAGAGCACAAGAAAAATGTCAACGTGCGAAGGAATCAATGGAGAAAAAGAAGCAAGGTCTGCAAAGCTGTAAGGGACATTCTGATAACATTTCTACAGAGGATGTTACAAATGGTATGTTTGATGAGACCCCTGAAGGAGAAGAAAAGGAGGAAGAAAGAGGAGCTCTTAAAAGCAACATGAAGGAAAATCAACTAAAAGAGTCTATTTGGCTTGACAAGATTGATAAGAAAAGTAAACAGGGAAATGAAAATAATATCGACGATATTGTGATGGATCTTGAACATGTACAGAATAAGAGAGATCAAGATTTGGCTTGTAAAAGAGAGGATGAGGATAAGGAGATGCAAGATATGTTTAAGTGGGACCAAACTTACAAGCACTTCACAGTCAAGAATGAGGAACCTGAAGAACAGAATGTGAATCATGAAAAAGAGGAAAGTAAAGGAGGTGAGAGTGAGGTTAGAATCACAAAGATTCCAAAGCAAGTACAAGAAGAGGAAAGATTTTCCTTAGCTTCAGAGTCAGAATCTGAAAACATATCTGAATACTCTGATGAGCTTGAAGAAATTGAGGGCATAATTGTAGATGGTTGTAAGCTAGAAGAATTGGATGAAAACGCCAGCTATAATGAGCAGATAACTATAGACTGCGAGAGTGGTGAAGCACTTGATAGGGCATGCGTATCAAATGATGAAACTGTACATGTTCCCCTAATGCATGAGAAGGTGGAGAAAATTTTTAAAAATCTGGAAACAACTCAAGCCACATTTTCATGTGATAAAAATGAGGTGAAAATAATTGAAGGTTACAATGCTGAACTGGAATCAGAAATTGGAGCCAATAACTTGCTGGCTAGAGAAAGACTCAACTCATTCACAGATAAGGAAGAGAACATGCAATATGGAAAAAGTAAAGTTGTAAGAGAAGTTGCCAGAAAGCCACCTTGTTTGGATGCACATTTTAAAAACGCAAAAGATGTTGTCAATGGCATGGAAAATTCATCATTTAAAAGGGAAAAGATTGCCTCTGAAATGGCTTGTCATTCTGAAAACTTACAAACAATAATTCATGAAGGGCAGAATAGGATCAATGTTGCAGCATTGCAGTTCACCATTTACAAGGAAGTTGATAATGAAAAGTTTGCTCGGCATCAACTGGTTAGGGATGGGGCTGAAAATCAAGAGAAAATTAGAGATGCTTTGTCAGTTGTTCAAGAAGATGGAGAAATCTTATCAAGAATAGACAAAAGAAGCACAAACTATTGCAGAGGAAGAAAAGAGATGAGCTCAAATGAGTGTAGGAATGTTGTAGAGCAAAAATTTGAAATATTGAAAAAGGAAAAAGAACCGAAGAATGAGTATCTCAGAAAGATAGAAGCTGAGAGGGAGAGAGAAAGAGAAAGAGAAAAGGACCTGATGGCTGTATCTCTCAACACTCTTGAAAAGTCGTATGCTGAAGCCAATGGGAAAATAGAAAGGGCTGCATCAGAAATGTGGCAAAGAGGAACTGCAAATGTGAAAAAATTAGTAAAAGCGTCTACTGAGGTTGGGCTCAGAGCAGAACCTGCTGTAGTAGAGAGAGCAACTGCAGAGGCTCAGCAGCGTGCTTCTGAGAAGGCAACAGCTGAGAAGACTGCCCATGATACACGAGAACGAGTAGATACATTATCTTCTCATAGATTTCATACTAGTTCTGACAATACACTAATGGGACAGGATTCGTTCTCCACAGTGAGTACCCTTTTTTCTCTCTTTTTGTTCCTTATTTGGATACTAATTTACAAGCTATAGTATTAATCAAGGGATAATGACAGGATCTGCTGGAGCACAAGAACCACGGGAAATCAAAGTTGAGATATTCATATTCTTCAGCTAATGCAGGTATGTATATGAAGTTTGCATTATTCTTTATTCCCTTGTATTGGTCTTAACTGGCAGAAGGCATTTATTTGTAGGCATTGAAGGTGAATCACCTCAACGATGTAAAGCTCGCCTAGAGAGATATCAGAGGACAGCTGAGCGTGCAGTATGAGATTTCTTTCTCTTTGACCATAGTTATTGAGTTTTCTCTCTACAGTCTTCTCTATATCTGTGTGGTGCCATTTCAGGCCAAAGCTCTAGCTGAGAAAAACATGCGTGATCTTCTTGCTCAAAGAGAGCGAGTGGAGAGGAATGTATGCATCAATCCTAATTGTAGTTTACATATTTACCTATCTATTGCATATGGTCTGATGCGATGATATGTTTGCACTTTGCAGAGATTGGCAGAAACTCTTGATGCTGAAGTTAAGAGATGGTCAAGTGGTAAAGAAGGGAATCTGCGTGCATTGCTTTCAACATTACAATATGTATGATATCCTTATACAATGCATGTTTTAGTGTATTTGTGGCTTTACATTTTTATGTTATCTTGATGGAATCTTGTACTGAAGAATTCCTAGCAACCTGCTTCTTCTTCTTCTTTTTTTTTCCTTCACAAATAGAGGGATATGTTTATTTGATCATTAATGGTAGTGAAGACCAAAGTGGAAGTGATGCATGACTATATCTTTTTGGTGTGAATAAGCAATATCCACAAACTTTTCTTTTCTAGTTTAGGTGATTATCTAGGTGCCTTCCTTATCAGTACCATGCCTGAGACAACTATAAACTTGATGGTCTTGTTGGCAGATTCTTGGACCTGAAAGCAGTTGGCATCCCATTCCATTAACGGAAGTAATAACTTCTGCAGCTGTTAAGAAAGCTTTTAGGAAAGCCACCCTCTGTGTGCACCCTGACAAATTACAACAACGCGGTGCAAGTATTCAGCAAAAATATATATGCGAGAAGGTCTTTGATCTTTTAAAGGTGTGTTTCAGATTTATCTTTACTTTTCTTCTCCAACGTGATGATGGTATGGTAGATCCCTTTTAGTCTAAAAAGATTAGCTAGTGAGCTTAATAAGTTGGGGAAAGTGAGTTTTTGGTCCATTAGTGGTTGAGAAATAGCCAAATTCTGTCCTTGGTAAATGTAGTGATCAAATCAAGTCCCTAGTTCTCACAAAAAGTTGCACAGGTAGTTCCTCTCTGTCAAGAATTGTTAAGAGACTATTAGAAACTAGAGTGGCCAAATGAGTCTCTCATTTGTAGCAAAGTGGCACGATGTGTAGAGTAATTCATATATTCATCTATAACTTCTATTATGTATCTTACTTCAATGAATCTTGAAAGAGTTTAGCAGTGCCATTTTTATAATCTTTATACCATCTTTTGTGAGACCAGGACTTGATTTGGTCACTGCAGGGGACTGATTTGACTATAACTCTACCATTAAGGACCAAACACGCAGCTTCCCTTATAGATATTACTAAGTAACAGTTTCATGTGACATGGTGCAAAAAGCATCAAATTTTTCTTCTTTGAAGTATTTTGTAGTAACTTCTGTCTTGGTACATCTTTTAGGATGCCTGGAACAAGTTCACCTCAGAGGAGCGGTAGTTGAGGCTTTAATCTAGCTGTTGTTGTATGGCAACTCCTGTAAGTTTACTTTGTGTATTTAATCATTAGCGTTTGAACGTGAGACCGAATATTGTGTAGTTAATTTGCCAACATGATGGTCCTGTAACACTGCTATAGAAGAAATTCTTAGTAAAAGGGTGCAAATTGTATGAATTTCCAGGGAACTAGAAACTGGGTAGACCGCTTCATTAAAATTATTCAGGACAAGCATCCCACTTATTCTTCCAGTTTTATAAATGTAATACAACATTTTGAGAGGACCAATGATACTCAAGCTTCTAAGGTTTTGCCATTCTCCCATTCTTGTTCTTTGGGAGGAGGTTTAATAGAATATGGAAGCACACACTTGTTCCGCAAGGTCTCTATAGCTTCTCTGTACATGTCCTCCAGTGTGTACTTGAACTGAAATCCAATGTCTAGTAACTTCTTGGATGACAAAGACACAACCGGCAGGTCCTTTTCAATACCCTTAAACCTGTCAAAAATCCCAGCCAAAAAAACTACCTTATAACCAGCAAGCTATGAGTTGTGAGTATAATTATATACTGTGTCTGGCTTACTCAGAGGGGACATAGTATTCTGGCCAATTCTGTCTGATCATCTTTGCTAAATCGTGAATGGTAGCATCATGAGAAGAGCAGATGAATCTTCCCTCTGCTTTGCGATGCTCAAATAAGAATATTTGAGCCTCGCAGAGATCATCCAGATGCACATATTGCCCTTGCTTAATGACAAAGTAGTGAGCTTCGTTCCCTATAGAGACCAGACAAAGTAATTATTAAACAGATTTCTTGAGTTATAATTTGCAGAAAGAACAAGTATTCATGAGAATACCTGTTACTGGTGAGAGTGCGATAATGGAGCTGAGTGGTACTGTTGGCACGATGGATGAGCCAATGACTAGTGGTGGTATGATACTGATGAAGTCAATTTGCTTTTCTTTAGCTGCTTTCCATGCTTCCTTCTCTGCCTGTGTCTTGGATGCAAAATACATCTGCAGATCAGAGGAAGCAAGAAGAAGCTGATGTTAATATGTTATGAGAAATATGAAAAACCAGGAGAAAATGAAAGAAGCTAAGAGCAAACCCATCCAGGCATTTTCTTGGCATATATGAGATCCAAGTCACTCCAGCTGCTTTCGTCGTAGACGGGCTTTGGGTTTTCTTGGACGAGGAGAGTTACAGCAGAGGAAGTGAAAACCAGCCTCTTCACAGTTTTTGCTTTTGCACAGGAGTTTATGATGCTCAGGACCCCCTTAACTGCCGGCCTGATTATCTCATTCTGCCATATATATACACACCTATAAATCCAATAGGAAAACCACAATCCCTACTGGGTAAATCTTACCTTGTGATCCTAGTCCGTATAGGATCATAAGGAGGTAAACCAGGTTGCTTAATTCAAACCAAGAAGACCTATAGCTAACTAACTCAAATCAAGAAGGTCAATAAGTCAACTTGTGACCTGGTGGTTATCAAGTTAACAGTCCGACCAACTTGTCTTGAGAAGATTGTTATTTGGTACTAATATAATGAAACTTGTGCGTGCATGCAATGCATGGGGCCGGGAATGAAGTTGCTTACCTGAGGGTCATCGGACACGACATCCACAGGGGTGGCGGCCACATGAAACACACCTTCACACCCTGCAATGGCGTCGTCAAAGCTTCCTTCTTCCTCCAACACCCCCTTCCACAGCCTCAAGTTCCCCTCCGCTTTCGGCAGTTCTAGTAAGTGTTTCACCTTTTTCGTGTTCCCTACGTTTCAACATACATGTTGTGTGCGTGCAATGCACTTATCCATTAAACTCTCATTTCTACGATCTAATTCTATAAAAAGATTAGAGTTGACAAATAGTAATTTGTTTAGAATAAGTAGGAACGTTCGTACCGGGGTCTCTAACGGTTGCATGGACGACGTAACCTCTTTGGAGGAGCTTCATGACGAGCCAGGAGCCGACGTATCCAGCAGCTCCGGTGACGCAAACTTTGGGTGCCGGAAGAGTAGGGGCATGATCGCCGCCCGACATTCTAAGTATAATGCTTAATTAATTAGATGGCTTAGATCGAGCTAAAGGTGTTGCATGCTTGTTTTTGAAGTGAAAGAGATGAGCTTGAAATGACCTTTTTATTTTTCATAAACCCTCTTCTGTAGGCCAGGCTTGGGGTGGATACACACGTGTTCAACCCCCAGTTTGGTGAAGAGAGTTAGATTATTATTGTAAGTTTCTTTAATTTAACTCAAATAAGTACGGAGTAATTTTTTTTTTTACCTTTAAAACTGTGTACATGAACGTAATATATTCACGTGAAGCTTTTTTTTTTTTTTTTTATAAATAACAATATAGTTGAGCACTCAAACTATATTGTTATCAACAAAAATAAGGCGAACACTATTTAGATTTTATTAAGAGAGGTTGGGAAAAAGTTTTATTGGAGTTTGATTGGGTACATGGGTGAAAACAAAAATTTTCAACATCTTAAATCATTCTACCCAATTACAATATTTATAGGAGAAATGAAATTCATGATAGCACTAATATTGCGTTTACTATTTTTTAATGCTTTTTTTTTTTCCTCTCTGTTTTCTTTTTCCCTTTCCTTCTTATCCCTTCTTTCTCTCACTTGGTAAACCTCGGCAAAAATAGAATGCTCTAAGGTTGTGTTTATCCTTGCGATATTCCTTTTTTTAAAAACTGAATCCTATTTATATTGACGAGTTAATGACATCTGGGTCCTCTGAGTATAATGATTTTGTCACGAAAACAAAAGGGTCCCCTTTTGTCTTTGTAGCCGCGAACCGACACATCAGCGATAAACAAGTCATTTTAGGTGTAATTGCATTAACTTACGTTGTTTAGGGACTCAATTGTAATTTTTTTTTTAAATTTTATTTAGTGACCTAATTACAGTTTGATTAAACATATTAACATATAGTTCACAAAAAATTAACCTATAAGATATTAAAAACCCCCCGAATTAAGACATTGCTTGAAACTCCCAAATAAAATAACACAAACATTATTTAATACCTTGTGGTCTAGTGGCACCCAGTTGCACCCTACATGGGAGGCGGTGGTGGGTTCGAGCCTCAATGGAGTCGATATTAGCTCTTTGTGCTTCATTTGGTTGAAAAAGTAGCTATGTAAAGACATATTAAGATGATTTTTTTTTGCCACTATCATGTAGTGTGATTCTTATACTACCTTTAAAAAAAAAAAAAAGATGAAGATGAATTTTTTATTACATTAGGTATCTAGCTTATATATGCAGTTATGCTAAACCAATTCTAAATCCTAATAGCCTGTGTCCAAAAGTTGTTGGAAGAAGTAAATCACTAGTGGCACTACTTGTCAGTTCTCAGGTTATCACTTCTATCAATACAGTTTGCGCACAAGGAATCTTTATCTCTTTTGATTGATCAAGACTTTAAGGTGATCGGTCAAATCAATTGAGCTAGTTCCATGAAAATAATTGTAATGATTTTTTTTTTCTGCACCAAGAATATAATACCCAAGCTCCTTGAATTTGCCTTAATTAGACGACTATGGCATAGGTGTTCTTAGCTTATTCTGTATAATGTTGAGCCAATTTAGTGTTTTGATTATTTTCCAATTTTAATAAGGGAATGTGTACCTGTGCCATCGAAATGTTTTTCTTCCCTTAAAGTTACACTTCAAAAAGTTATTAAAAAAAAAAGAAGAAAAAAAAAAAAAGAAGACATAAGTCTGGTTCGAGTGACAATCTAACTCTAGAGATCGAAGAGAAAGATAAGAGAACAGAACGTCTCCAAACAAATTCAATATATTATTCATCCCTTAGTCATTTTCAATAATAGCAACTACAACAACATTGCACCATGAGTGTATCAATGTGCTTCTCTTGTTCAACAGCAGGAGGTGCTCAAGCTTTTAAGGGCACTACCTTTTGCTTTTGTTCAATGGCAGTGGGTTCTTCCAATTTTAAGGGCACAGTCTCTTGCTTTTGTTCAATGGCAGCAGGTTTTAAGGGCACTGTTGTGGCCTCTTGCTTAGTAGGTTCTTGGACTTTTAAGGGCACTGTCTCTTGCTCTTCTTCATGAATTGCAGCAGCTTCTTTAGTAGAATAGGGAAGTAACCCTTTCTTCCTCAAGGTCTCTATAGCTCCTCTGTACATGTCCTCTAGAGAGTACTTGAACTGGAACCCCATATCTTGCAACTTCTTGGATGAAAAATAAACCACAGGCAAGTCCTTTTGAATACCCTTAAACCTATCAAAATAACCAACAAATGGCATTCTTATATTACAAGCCACCTAGCTTGATTGGGGATTGTGGTTGATTATTAGTAGAGGTGTCAAACAAGCAGGCTAGCTGAAATTAAAATTAAGTCCAAGTCTGATCAATTTGGATCGGCTTGGCTCAATCAGCTCATTTGCTATAATGGATAGGGCTAGTCTATTTGGTTTATACTACGGACATGGCTAGACTATTTTTTTTTTTTTTTTAACATATAGACTGATTCGGTCCATTGACCTTGTATATTTATTAAAAGATATAACATACATATATACTCTAAAGGAGTAATTTCACATTAGAAATTGTGAGACTGGTTATATGACTTTTAAATTGTTATGCATTTACTATTTAGTTAGCTAAGTGTCTAATAGCATATTAATTAGTAATTACTACCTTAAAATATTTTAAAGTTGTAAAATTCTATTTGCTCCAAATTGAAAAAAAAAATAAAAAAAATAGTTAGTAGTTGCAAATTATTAACTTATTATTACTAATATTATTATATTATTCCGTGATTTCTTATTTTCTTGTTATAATTCTTAAATTAAATAGTTAAAAATAAATATGTAAACTTGTAAAGTTGAGTATATAATTTTTAGTATTTTTTTTTAAAAAATTAAGACTATAGATCAGGCCCGATTTTAGATCTTATTATTTTTGACCGGGCCAAGTCTGGTGCAAACTTTAATTAGGCCATACCGATTTAGTCCAAAAAATAAACAGACTAATGGGGGTCGGGAGGTTCAAGCTCGTCCTTTTGACACCTCTGAGTAGCAGTAGATAGAATTAGTATGTTATATGTGTAGCTTACTGAGAAGGGATGTAGTATTCAGGCCAATTCTGTCTGATCATCTCCGCTAAACCGTGGATGGTTGTATGGTGAGAAGAGCAGATGAATCTTCCTTCTGCTTTGGGATGTTCATACAAGAATATGTGAGCTTCGCAGAGATCATCCAGATGCACATACTGCCCTTGCTTAATGATGGAGTAGTGAGCTTGGTTCCCTATATATTATATATATCACAAAGTAAATATATATAGTTTCAATTCAGGGAAGAAAAACAGATCTCTTGTATGTGGTAATTTTTGCAGGTTTAATTAATTTGAGAAAATACCAGTAATTAGTGAGAGTGCAGTGATGAGGCTGGGTGGGAATGTTGGGGTGATGAATGGGCCAACCACTAGTGGTGGTATGATGCTTATGAAATCAATTTTCTTCTCTTTTGTTACTTTCCATGCTTCCTTCTCTGCCAGTATTTTGGATGCAAAATACATCTGCAGATCAGTGCAAGAATAACAGTATAATTCTCAGTCCATACCCTTTCCAGAGAAGAAGAAGCAACCACAACTAAGTCAGTCAAAATGTTAGTTTGGTAATCACAAACTTCCAAGTTCGACTCAGAGTGAGAGCGGCTTATCGACTTTGATTTACCTTTTTTGTGGTCCTTTGTGGTCTTTTGCTAACTATAGGGTTACAAGGTAAGATTTCCTTGTGGTCCTTTGCTAGCTATGTTAATTTATCTCATTGTGGTCTTTTACCCGCTATGGAGGCACAAAGCGGCGAGATTTCTCTGTAGTTCTTTGCTAATTAGGTTGGTTTACATCATTGTAGTCATTTGCCAGTTATTAAGTCACAAAGCAGAATTTACCAATTACACACATATTCTAAGATAGTTGTTGCGGGTGTCCTTGCTATACAATAAAAAGCAAAGGAAAAAGAAGAGAAGATTAAACTAACTCTCACCCATCCAGTCATTTTCTTGACATATATGAAATCCAGATCACTCCAGCAGCTCTCATCGTACATAGGCTTTTGTTGTGGTTGGACGTTAAGAGTCCCGGCAGAGGAAGTGAAAACCAGCCTCTTCACGGTTTTGGCTTTCACGCAAGAGTTTATAATGTTGAGCACTCCATTGATGGTTGGTTTTATCACTTCATTCTACCACAATTTACACACACATATATGTTATAATATATCTAACAATTTAATTTATCAAGTGGATGGCCAAAAGCCACAAATAAAACTACTATGATTTAGTTCTGAAAAGTCAGCTTAATTTACTCATAGCTGATCCGCTCAAATCAAGAAAACTACTTAGTTACCTCGGGATCCTTGGAATCGAAATCCATAGGGGTGGCCACATGAAACACACCTTCACACCCTGCAATGGCTTCATCAAAGCTTCCTTCTTCCTCCATTACTCCCTTCCATACTGTCAAATTCGTGTCGGCTTTCGGTAGTTCAAGCAGATGTTTCACCTTTTTTGTGTTCCCTACATTTAAACGAGACATATATATGATCCTTGCTTGAAAATTAAATTAAATTGAGAAAACTATGCACGTTTTGTTTTAAGCTAGATTTAATTATATATATTTTTTCCAACCCCAAGTGCCCCAAGCTCCAGCTGCACAAAGCTTCTGAGAAGTTACCCACATTGCCACTGATGAGACTCCATCTCCGATCTTTGCTCTCAAACTTGGCAAATTATTGTGTGAACCATGGTCCACATAGTATTGTATGGACCATAATAAAAAGTACATTTGTAATATGTTAAATGTACATTATTTGTGTATTGAATGTACATTATACGATATAATGTACATTCAGTACACAAATAATGTACATTCCCTGAATACAATATACATTTTTAATATACTAAAAATACATTATTTTCATACTAAATCTACATTATTTGATAGTATGTCTATATAACTGTGTGGACCATAATTCACACAATAATGATTGTTAAATTTCATCATTGTGACCAGTTGAGTTGGTCATGGGGGCTAAATTTAATTATATTGTGAGAGTGAATAGGTAGGGTAAAATAAAATGGTACCAGGATCTCGAACGGTGGCGTGAACATGGTAGCCTCGTTGGAGGAGTGTCATGACCAACCAGGAGCCGATAAAGCCAGCAGCTCCGGTGACGCACACTACTTTTGGATGATTAGCGTCCACCATTTTTCCTCAGATCAATATATAAGCCAAGAAATCAAAGTAAAATTGGGTTGTACGTTGAATTGTGGATCTGCTGCGCTGCAAGTGAAAAGCCTTATAGAATGATCCAAAGTTTTATACACGTTAAGTTGGTCATCATGACAGTTTGGTCCGCTCGTCGATATAGATAGACTGAAAAGCCAACCACGTGCGTGCATGCTTTATACTCGACATCAACCCCCCGTTTGGTGTGACCCAACAACACAACCTTTAATTCTATTATTGCATTGGAACAATAATAATAATAATAATACTAATAATAATAATAATAACAACAACAATAATTATTATTAAAACACCACATGTTAGCATGGTTAACCACACTTCAACGCTTAATGGGTAATAATATGAACTAATTGCACTATTTTATTGCTTTAGAGTAATTCATTGGAGCTTTTTTGACCTACTAGACTTAATTGCATTATTCATTAGACATAAGGATCAAGGCCAACTTGACACTTACTTCTTCTTTTTTTTTAATTTTATTTTATTAATGACACTTGTTCTTCATGCATGATTTTATACTTATAGCACTTTTTCTCCTGAATTATTCATGTCATGCACTCACATTATTGTCCCTTAGTTATTTTCAAAGAGTGACGATCCGCTATTGTAAAATGAGCATTTGTATACAGCTAAAAATAAGGACAAAATAGGTATATCAAGTTGTTTTTGTTCTCCAACAAATTATTGCTTATACGTGAGATTAAAAAAAATACAACAAAAAAATAAAATAGACATCAATTGTAAATATTATAATTATAATTTTAAGCTAATTCTACTAACATAATTAAGTGTGCATTAATTTGTTGCCTAATTTTTTTTTTTCACATTTATTCTGATTTCACATATAAGCAATAATTTTTTGGAGAAAGAAAATAACTTGAAATACATATTTTGCCCTTATTTTTAACAATCCAAACGACCATTTAACATAGAAGAGGGGTGTTTTTAACAATCCAATCGACCATTTAACATAGAAGAGGGAAAAGCACCGCTTTCAAAATAATAATATAGATATATGAATAATTCAAGAAAAAAGTGCTATAAGCATGCCCAAAAGTGACATTTTTCCTTATATCATTTATTGACGAAAAAATTACACTTTTCATCCCTAAGTTATAAGATAATTGTAAAATTCGCCCCTAATTTGTCTTACTCACTTTTCGTTTCTAAGCTACCATTAGCGATGCATTTTTCATTTTTTTATTAACAAAATATTAGGGACGAAATTTGAACGTTAGTATAGTTTAGAGACGAAAAGTGAACACAAAAAGTTAATAAAATGATGAAAAGTGCAACACCAATGATAACTTAGAATCGAAAAATGAACACGACCAATAATTAGAGATGAATTCTACAATTATCTTATAATTTATGGATGAAAATTAAAAGTACAATTTTCCCATTGATTATTTGTTGTCATGTAAAGATTTGTTGTTATAAGTTAACCTCAAGCAAATATTCAAACTTCTTAATCATACGATCGAGTTGGCATTTGATTGACATGTTGAATACTGATTTTTGATTGAGGAATGTTGGCCATTCAGTATATTAATATAATGGCTGATGCCAGTGACTTAATAAACAATTATAAATTATTTGTTACAAATAGGGTAGTCATTTATTTGGTCCTTAAACTTTAGGCTATCTATAAAATTGACCCCTAAGCTTCAATTATAAATAGAGTAGTCATTTGTCATTTTTATCATCCCAAATCATTCTAATATTTCCTCTATACTTAGAGAGTTTATATTGAGTTGTTTTCCCATTTCTATCGAGAGAGAATTTGTCATTATTTTCTCCTTGTTAGATATAGGTGTACAACAAAATAATATGGTAACGTAGTTACATAAAAATGACACCAACAATAGTGAATGTAAATAATTACAGTAGTGAATTTATGTACATATATATATAATTTATATGGCCAAAGACCTTGTGGTCTAGTGGCACCTGGTGTCACGATTTACACTCCCACATGGATGATGGGAGTGGGTTCGAGCCTCTTCCTTCAGTAGGAAAAAAATTTCATATACATATATTAGTTGCAAAAATATATGCCAAATATTTAATTATATTAAAATAATTTTTAAAAATAATACTATATATGAAAAAGGTTAACGCGATTGGCGACTCGGTTGCCGATGTTTTTTGCCCGCGTTTGGTTAAAAGTTTGCCAAAACTCTAGTGACCTGCAATTGCAGGTCACCAACCGGTTTCTGAGTTTCAATGTTTGAAAATAGCATGTTTATGAGTTTAATTGCAACTTTTGAAAGTTTAAAGGTCTAACTGACTTTTTAATGAAAGTTCATGAGCCTATATGACCCTTTTTTTCTTAATAATTTTTTGAAAATAAATTTATAACATGAGTATATAATAGAGTGGTAGAGATTTTTCTTATACAAATCCCATTTAGACAGGGCCGGATTTTGGGTTGTGCAAGTTGCCAACAACACAGGGCCTCAAATTTTAGAGAACCCAATATTTAATTTTTATCTAGCTATACTAGTTAAGAAATTAAAAAACAAAAAGTTTGCAATTAATCTTAAAAGACTAATAGAGAAATGGTAAAAATGTGTGTCTTTAATGTTTCATATTAGAGGTCAGGGAGATCAATGTCATTTCTTATTTACATCTTTTAATGACTCATTTGTCGTTTTATTCCTCATTTATCAAATCAGTTTGACTCATTCCCTAACTAGGTTCCTTATTCATCAAACCAGGCCAGTTGACTCATTCAATAACACATCGCCACTAGCTAGTAATTGCATGAAATAATTGATTGAGAAAATGAAAATTAAAGACAAATTAATAAGATGAGTTTTTTCAAACTCCTTAGATTTTGCAATAATTGGTGTGATTTTCTTCCTATCCATTCATGTCAACTCTTTGGTTCTTTCCCACTACGTTGTTCTTGTTCAATGTCAGCAGGTTCTTTAGTAGAATAGGGAAGTAAACCTTTCTTTCTCAACGTCTCTATTGCTCCTCTGTACATGTCCTCAAGTGTGTACTTGAACTCAAACCCCATCTCTTGCAACTTCTTGGATGAAAATGACACTACTGCCAACTCCTTTTCAATGCCCTTAAACCTGTCAAAATGCCCAACAAATACGGATAATGTCAATCAGGTCAGCCTGTTCGGTGATGGACTAACCCTATCAGACTTATAAGCTTGAGCTAATTGAATTTTGAGAAAATAGCACTTTTTCCCCCTATGTTATATGCTTATAGCACTTTTCCCCCTGTGTTATTAAAGTGGCAGTTTTTCCCTCTCAGTTATTTTAAAAGTGGTAGTTTTCTCTCTTGTAATGTTAAATTGACATTTTTGTCCTTAAAAATAACTATTTCATTTATTTTTAGTCTCCAATCAATTGTTACTAATATGTATGGAAGATCACGGTTTGATTACAGTACTGTAGCAATTGAACTTAAATAGTATAGACGGTTACGATTACGATTCAGAACCGAAAAAATAAAATAAGTGTTAAATTTAGACTATTTTTAAATAAGAAATAAAGTTATAAAAATAAATAAATAAATACATAAGTTTTGATTGGCGGTTCAAAATCGAAATTGGAACCGAACAGTACCTATTTATCAAAATAAGTGTTTGATCATTTTCACCATATATGACTGTGGTTAAGTTCCGGTTCACGGTTCAACAATTATTTAATTTTAAATTTTTCGGTTCTGAATCGTAACCAGAATTGTCTATACTATTTCGGTATGATTGCTACAGTGTTTGGTTAGGTTCGAACCGAATCGTGATCATCCATACATATAAATAATAATTTGTTGGAGAAGAAAAATAAATAAAATAATTATTTTTAAAGGTAACAATGTCAATTTAACATTTCAGGGGGGAAAATTGCCACTTTAATAACACAGGGGGAAAAGTGCTATATGCACATAACAGAGGGGGAAAAAGTGTCATTTTTCCCTTGATTTTTTTGTTAGGTTGTCGGGCTTATCAAGCAAGCTCAACTAAAACTTTTGTCATTTTTAAATTAATATTCTAATTTTTTAATTTTTTTTAATAAATCAGTGCATTTACACTAATAAATACAAACTTTTACACACACACACATATATATATATATATCATTCAATTAATCTAAACCTTCATTTTCAAATTCAAACAAAAAATAATTAATATATATTACACTACAATTATTTGCAATAAGTTTTTTTTTCATTAAAAAATATTTTATTTTGTAATAAACTTATTAAAATTTTATTTAGTATTTTAATAAAAAAAATACTAAAGATGAGATTGCATATAAAATTTCTGTATATTTTGTTTCACATCATAAAACAAAGAACAACCTTGAGTGGCTCAGACTATAAGACTAGCCTGTTCAGGCCATTGAGTTTAGCGGCTTCGAGTTTATCTACCTGATTCTTTATTGAGTTAAAATTTTGTAGGCCCAACTCTAAATTTTTTCGGTGTTAGCTAAAATTGACATCCAACCAAAAAATTGCTTACTTATATTATAAGCTATATATATATGGGTTTGAGTGTTGGTGAGTAGAATTATGTTTTATGTGTAGCTTACTCAGAAGGGACGTAGTATTCAGGCCAGTTGTGTGTGATCATCTTTGCCACATCGTGAATGGTGGCATGGTGGGAAGAACAGATGAATCTTCCTTGTGCTTTGGGATGCTGGTACAAGAATATCTGAGCCTCGCAGAGATCATCCAGATGCACAAATTTGCCTTGCTTGATGATGTTGTGGTGAAATCCGTTCCCTACTGGGTCTGTTTTGCAGGAAAAATTAAAGTTAAGAGCAAACTAAAAACCAGACAAAACAAAATTAAATACTAATAACATATTATTTTGCAGAAAGATAAGAGTAAGTTGATAGAATACCCATTATTGGTGAGAGTGCAGTGACAAGGCTGAGTGGGAATGTTGGTATGAGGAATGGGCCAATGACTAGTGGTGGTATGATGCTGATGAACTCAATCTCCTTTTCTTTGGCTGCTTTCCATGCTTCCTTCTCCGCCAGTGTCTTGGATGCAAAATACATCTGCAGAGGAACAACATTATGCAACAATTCTCGTTCAACACCTGGGTAGCTCAGCTGGTTCTCATGTGTTAGACTGTAAATAAGGACATAGAACTGAGTTGTGACAGTTATAGTGTAGGAGCTGCACCCAATGTGGTGGACTCGACACACAAGTAATCCTCTAACTCAATGAGTTGATGAGTCACATTAGAATGATTATTTATCATTTAGGGCTCTGAGGGTCAGAGAATTCCGCCTTCTAACTACAAAATTACAAGTTCAAATCCCAACAGGTCTATTAGTGTCATGAATTGAACTAATCAATTATGAGCAACTTAAATTAATTTACCTCCTTTTGATCTTATGGCTTGCTAAAAAATGCAAAAAGAGAAGAAGAAGATGAGAGCAAAACTAACCCATCCACCCATTTTGTTGGCGTATATGAAATCCAGGTCGCTCCAGCTGCTCTCATCGTACACCAGCTGTTGGGTTTGTTTAATGTGGACAGCTGCAGTAGAGGAAGTGAAAACCAGCTTCTTCACGGTTTTGGCTTTCGCACAAGAGTTTATGATGCTCAGTATCCCTTTAACTGCTGGTTTTATTACTTCATTCTACCATATATACATACATATAATTAACTCCAATTTACAAAAAAAAAAAAATAAAAAAAATCAGACAATATATAGATACTATATATTTAATTTGCATGCAATGCATGGCAATGGACTTGATTACGTCAGGGTCCTTGGAGGCGAAATTCACAGCAGCGGCAACATGAAACACCCCTTCACACCCTGCAATGGCTTCATCAAAACTTCCTTCTTCCTCCAACACCCCCTTCCACACTTTCAAATTCCCCTCGGCTTTCGGCAGTTCTAGCAGGTGTTTCACCTTTTTGGTGTTCCCTACATTATACATTATTTATATATGTCAGTATCAAGTGCTTACCTATTTGCTAAAAGCTATAACTAATAACAAAGACATAACTTTATTAGTTTTGATAACAGAAGGCTGGGCTCAACTCTTTGAGAGTTTGAGTCACCCCAACAACTCCTACCCATCACCTGTCAACCTCAATTACATATATAGTTACTAATTTTCAAGACCAATACTTACCACTGTCCCAAAAGTTATAACTAATAAAACTTGTCTAAAATCAATAATAACTAATAGGTAGAATATTTTATAAATGTACCAGGATCTCGAACTGTGGCATGGACAATGTAGCCTCGTTGAAGGAGCTTCATGACGAGCCAAGAGCCGACAAATCCAGAAGCTCCGGTGACGCAAACGGTCGGTGCCGGAGGAGCAGGAGCATGATTACCGCCCACCATTTTTGGGCACGTGAAAGACAAATTAAAGCGAAGAAATTTAATTTTATGGCAGTGATTAATGTTTTGAGGGGAAACCATCTTTATAGAATGTTGGTCAGGACGGGGCTGGTTCCACTGTTTGTTAACCTGGGAGGATACACACGTGCTCAACCTCCGGTTAGGTGAGCCAAGCCAAGCAACAAATTTGAGTATTGAGCCCTAAAGCAATATATTCAATCCTTATACCATGGACCATGATTCATAGTGCACTGTGAACCATACCCTAATGCATGTGTATATGTTTTGTGTCTTGTGTTATGAAATTATGTACTTTAAAAGTATGAATTTTATACTTGAAACAAATTAGTAGTTGCCTTTTGTATTGTGAAAGTCTATGCCTATGTACGCAAATTTTGTATCTAAATCAGGTTTGAAAAATAAATAAATATATAACATATGTATGTGTTTTGTGTTGTGATTTTTTTGTGTCTTTTGTTTTTAAATTTTGTACTTTACGAGTACGAATTCTGTATCTCGTTGTTGATGCATGTGTATGTGTTTTATATTGTGATTTTTTATCTTGTGTTATAAAATATTGTACTTTAAGAGTATGAATTATGTACCTGACACAAATTAATAATTGTGTGATTGTGTCGAATTTCTGAATTATGTACCTTCTACGATTACCAAGGTGTTTAATTTGTCAATCAATATGACCATAGGTTGCTTCCACAGACTGCATGTGGCATCATACAAATTTTTGTGTTAATTTTATAGTGATTTATTATCTTGTTTGTTTAGTTTTATCACATCTATCTTTGACCAATGCACCTTTAAACAGGCTACTAATATCGTGTAATAAATTAGTGAGAAAATGATAATGAAAGACAAACTGGAAAGAATTTTTAAATACTAATTCAAGAATACTCAAACTCCTTGAATATGTGTAGCTTACTCTTTCTTAAGGCAATACTTACTATCTAGAAGATTTCTGATCCGACCATGCATCTATCTATTTTAGTTTTCGCTCGTTAGCAGACTTGTTTGTATTTACATATATATTACATGTGATGTGTGACTAATTCATGTCTGACATTTGGTTGGTACTTCAATAATCAATATCTCCACTTGCATTTTTCTATTATTTTTTGCTCTATATTTTAATTTTGCTTACCCATAATACGTTTCTTAGCTTCTAACCTCCATTGAATATAATATAGCGTATACCGCTGTAGTATACTAATTTTCTTTCTTCTCTCAATCCCCGGCTCAAAAGGTTTTATGCTCCAACTCAGCAGAATATTTAAAAGATGTAATTATGGTAACTTTGCTGAAGGCAGAAATTAGACATTAAAAGAAAGCAAGAACCCCTCACTTTACAAGTTATTCTTACACTGTTGCTGGTGAAACTCATTCGGTCTTTCTTCCCAATGCAGTATAATTGAGAGAGCAGCAAATCTATATGTATACGACACAACATCCATCATCAGCATTAGCTAATAACCTCAATCACCACCTTTGATCATCTAAGCGGCTGCCGGCCGAGCGATCGACGGCGGGGGCGTACCTACGTTGTCTTGATGAAATGGTCAATCAAGAAAGTTTCAACTCCAACAAAAAGAAAAATTCCCCAGAGCACCGCCACCAAACCCTGTATATAAAATTGTAAAACTTGCCAATCTCTTCAATTCCCATTTCCATCCTCATTGATTCTAATAATTAGCTGTATGTTGAAGAAACCGAAATTATATGTTACCATGTTTAGATCTCTCACTAAACGCAAAAGCCCATACAGCTATAAGCAATTAGCCGACGACGCTGCTTTGGTCGCCGCCGATCATGGCGGCGGCGAGCCCAAGTTGAGCAGAACAAGAAGCTGGCCGCCGCCTTCAGCCAAGAAGAAAGTGATGTCCACTACATCAGAGTTGCATAATTTTCCGGCGAAATCGCAGGCGAAACAGATGAGGAAGGTCAGCAAGATTCTCCCCATTTTCAGCGTTTTCGACGGCCGGAAAAAGAAGAAGGCGACGGCCCGGCCGGAGTTCTCAAGGTACCTCGAGTATGTTAGGGAAGGTGGGTTTGAAGGCGTGTTGGACATGGACACAACTATGAGGGCCTCTGCTACTAATTCTCATGTCTGAAATATCAAATATGACGTGTGTTTTCGTTTAATTTAATATATTTTCGTGTAATTATTGATTCCTCTTATAAAAAAAAAATATTTTCATGAATTTATTGCATGCGTTGTGGAAATTGTTCATGCACTTAATCATCTGAGTTGTGCATGAACATTGGACGTACGAGTTCTTGCGTAGAATATATATCATATTTATTGCTCCGGCGGCCGGTAGTTGTTGTGGCCCGGAGGAGGACGGCGGCTGTCGGTTGCGCCATGGGGAAATGCAGAACTTCAGACTTGGTCAATATATGGAGGATTAGTATCGAATTGATAATAAAATAAAGAGTTAATTCTAGCAAAACAGCTTTGAATATAGTAATTTTTTTACAATTAGTCTTTATTTTTTAATTTGAACAAACCCTTCAATCACAATCTTTCTAATGTTGATCCTTCCATCACATGGTGGTTATTTGAACGTCAAAATATGGGGCATCTCGATACGTAATTAGCTGGCAACATGGTAGAAGCTCATTTCCATATAACAATTATTGTATTTGAACATTATTCTTGGGTTTGTTTGGTTATTGACGGATTTGTCATTTTTAGCGTTGAAACATTGTTTGGTTAATGGCGGTTTGGAGCAACTGATTTGCTTCAAACCACCAAGTTGCAACACGCTGCAAATAGCAACGTATTGCAATGGCATTTTGCAGAAAATAAATTCTTTTCCCATAGCGCCCTTAACATTTAAAAAAATTAATTAATTAAGGGGCAGGCTCGCCTGCCTTTGTTAAACTAAATATGGAGTCTCAAGGCTCCATTCCCCACTTATCCCATCGATGTGGGATAAGTGGGGGTTTAGGAGAGTCGTTGTGTTCAGATCCTCTTTTATTTTATTTTTTTATTTAAAAATATTATTATTATTATTATTAAATTATTTAATATATTTATATTTTTTTGGTCATTTTACATGTCAACCGTTCATTTGAACAGTTAATTTTATCAATATTTTTGTACAAATCGCTAATACATGTCACTGGTAAAACTCGCTAATAAAATCTGTTATTTGATAACCGCTAAAGGCTGATAACCAAACAAGCGCAATATTTCGATCAAATTAGAGGTTCCACTAAAGCAAGAACTGGGTTGCAGTCCAAGCCCAATATAGGTTCCACTAATGGACCGTTGTTCCAAAACATGTAATATGGATTACAGCCTAAGCCCAAAAGAAGGTTCCACAAAATGGGCCGGTTCTCCAAAAGACGTGGAAAGAAAACCGACACGAGATACATACAGCAGGGGTCAGGGGAGAGGGAAGAATATGGAGACACGACGATCGAATCATCGAATTAATAAATACGAACAGAAAATTGTGCATCGACGAGAACCGGAGAAATTCTGGGGAGGAAAAGCAACAGCGCACGCCACCGTCTTCGTCGTCGTCGTCTTCTCCAGAAAGTTAGGGCCAGAGGCGTAGATAGAGAGAGAAGGGGGAGAGACAGAAACAGAAGCTATGATGGATGTTACGCAACCTTCTCCGTGCTGAATATCTTCGACGATGTATCTGTGTAAATCTCGATTCGTCTTCCATCTCTCGCCGTTTTCTTCCGCCTCTTTGTCTTCATTCTCAGGTCAGATTACTTTTCATTTCTCTCGCGCGCTTTGTTCTGTTATGTATGAACTTATCTGTCTGTTTGCGTTTTATATTTGAGATTAGAATTTTTAACTTGGAGGATATTCTTTTAATTGGTTGTTGAATTGGAATTAATTTGTCAGTGCTGAAGCGATCAGGATTCACGGCATTGTTTAAGATTTTGGAGGTTTTGATTCAAGTTACTGAACTGATTTGATCGTCGTGTTTTTAAACTGATAATTTGATTTGAGAGTGTTCTTAAATCTGATTGAGACTCGGTACGTGTAGAACACATGTTGGTAGCATAAAATGTCTTTGATGGAAATTAAGGATATAAGGTTATCAAATGTAAATGAAACTCGTTCACTTACTTTGCAATAGCTGTTTGTTTTCATTTACAGTAATTAGGAGCATAATTTGTTCTTTCTGCTTGAGCAGATTGTGTGATGTGGTAAATCCATGCCGACGTTTACAGCAATAGCTTTGGATAGCCTGTTAGAACCTGGGCATTCGAAGTCCATGGTGACAGCTCGAAATGTTCCTGACCCAAGGATAGATAAGAGAAGCAGTGCTCCAAATTCAAGGTACAATGATAGGAGACGAAGCGCTTCTAGTACTAAGCTGGATAGCAAAAGTAGTGCTCCCACTATAGGGCTTGACCAGAGGAACAGTAACCCAGCAATACCAATAGATAGACAGCACCACCGGACTGGCATATCTCCTGCACTCTATGCTACTCCACAGTCAACTCCACTTCCGGATTCTCCTTCTTCATACCCTCCATCACCTTACATCATTAATCATAAGCGTCGTGGCCCACGGCTTCTGAAATGTATGTCCCATGATGATGTTGCCGTTCACCAATGTGCTACCGATGGAAAAGAAGTTGAGACTGCCATAGATGCAGAAAAGCACGCTGTAACTGCACATGGGGATGATGGTTTGCTTCCTAAAGAAGACAATTCTGTGAAGGATTATAATCTCTTAGTCACTGCTGATAAGCCTGGTAAAGAGGATCCTATGAGTAACACAAGTGCTGAAGAGAACAGTGTTCTCAAATTGGATTGTAGCTCAGCTGCAGAAAATGGTATACGGACTTCTATGGCTTTTGATTTACAGCGAAATAGTGAGGTTGGCAATTTCCTTGATCCCCAAGATTCAATGAGCATCAAAAGTAATGCTGACTCTAAGAATAATGGTGGACTAGTACATTCTATGAGTTCTAGCATACATATTGCAGAGTTCTATGATGCCTTTGAAGGTACTTCAATTCCTTTTTTTGATTACTGATAGATAATGTAGAATCTTTTTTTTGGACTGAAAGTTTAAGGTGTCCACTTCTAAACATGTTTAATATATGCTGTTTGCATTTTCCTCATGCTCTCTCATTTATTATAATTTGAATAGATGATTTTTTTAAGTGACTTTCTAAATTGATAATGAACAGGAAGAAATGTTGAATTTACTCTGAGACACCTTAGTTATTGTCTTCAGTTCATCATTATTTCTTTTCGTACAACTGTATAATCATCAATACTCAATTGCCTTATTTTCATCCTTCTCTTCAGAAATTTCCTCTGACAATGAACAGCAACCAGTTACTCGTGATGTTGAGGCTGAGTTGAGTGAAATAAAATTAAGCTTATTGGAGGAGATAGAAAAGCAAAAACAGGCAGAGGAAGCTCTTAATCACATGCGGATGCAGTGGCAGAGGATTCGTGAACAACTACTCCCTATAGGATTGACTCTCCCTGCTGTTCCTGTCACTGTAGAAGAGGATCAACATCTTGATGATGCTGTTAAAAATATGATCGAACAACTATATGTTGTTCGGTTTGTGTCAAATTCCATTGGGAGGGGAATGGCAAAAGCTGAGGCTGAAGAAGAGATGGAGGGTCAAATTGAGCTTAAGAACTTTGAGATTGCTCGATTGTGGGACAAATTGCACTATTATGAAGCAGTGAATCGGGAGATGTCCCAGAGGAATCAGGAAGCTGTAGGTGAGTTTACTAATGAGGAAGTAGTGAAGTTTCCTCATTTTTGTTTTTAGATCTATAAGAAGCTTCTTCATTTTGTTTTTATATCCATCTCTTTTTGTCATTCATGCAGACACAGCACGGCGTCTTAGGCAAAGAAGGAAGAGAATGGTGAGGTGGATATGGGGTTCAGTTGCTGCTTCCCTAACAATTGGGTCAGCTGTCCTGGCATGGTCTTATATTTCAGCAGGGAGAGGATCATCCTACTCAGGTCAATGTGAGACTACTTCTGATAGTGGCTCTGTTACACAGAGCAATTAGCATCAACTCAATAATAGGTTACAGCATTGAACTCACATAGTAAAAAATAAAACAAAATAATACAGGAGGTCAAATCTACTCTGCTCTGTGAATACTTAATACTTTTCCTTTCTCACATATCTTTTACAGGATGTATAGCTCCTAAGCAATAAATTTAGGATTCAAAGTTGGGCTTGTATAGCCACATGGCATGGTTCATATATTAACTTGCCAATAGAAAATGGTTGATATGTTATAAAGTTAGCTTGGCCCGTATTTGTTTCAATTAGGCCAGAATTATTCATCTTATTGAATTGAATAATTGTGATGAATAAGCTCTTGGTAAGTGTCTCTGAGCTTGGTTGGTTAACCTTTGTATTGTAAAATTATACTGTGGAGGAGGATGGATGTGGTGAGGATGAAATCTTTGGTAGCTCACACAAGGTGGAGATATCTTCGTCTTCTTCCTATATATGCTAATGAGAGGTAGGACATGCGCATCAGATTCTGCGATTTGGTAGTTCGTCGGCTCAGCTGCGGAAGTGAGTCCCACACGGATGCGTCTGTTGGATTCTTTCAGGACGGTTGTTTAAGGTGCTTGGACATACCTCGCCACATGCAATGTCTAAACCATGAAATTTCATTTTATTTTTTTTCTAAAATTGCTCCTAATATTTATTTTGAAGGGCAGCAAGCACGTATTCGCTTATTTAAGATTATTCAAACTCAAACTCTGTCTTGAACTTGTTTATCAGTTAGGACTCAAATAGACTCGGGAAATATGACATTTTCGAAATGATGTGCCTTTACATTTAATACGTCCCCGTCCTTATTAATAGGAGCTACAAGCAATTTAATGGGAACATGGCACGTTATCCTTAACTTGTATTTATAGGTCAATTAATGGTTTGGAAGGGACCATGCAACGTTTAGGGATAGGAATTCAATCCACTATGTGGATACGCACTTGGAATTCATAAATGTCTGTATAAATTTCGGCATCTGGTGGAGTGTGGGTGGAGATAGTATAGGAATGATTATCATTTCGAAATTTGACTATTACTTAAGTAGTCACATTAGTTGTCTCAATTAAAACGTGAATATAATTGATTGAGATACTGTATGAACAATCCTACAATATTGATTATATGAGAGATGACCCTATATTCAAATACAATTAAACATCTAATTAAAAAATATTCACATATTTAAAAAAGAAAATAATCCCACATACATCTAGAATTATCACTTCCCACTAATCATTCCGGAATTAAAAAAAGTATAGACAATTATTGTTGTGATTTTCATTCACGTCTTTTAGAGTTTTAGGAGTGTACTTATCATCATCGATCTCCGATCCGTTCTGATCACATGCAATTGCACAGGGAGAACAGGAAAAAAGGTTAAGGGGCCATAACTATATCCTCTTCCCATCCTCAATCACATGGCCATGTTTAATTCAGTCCCCACGTCCCTATCTTTTAGGCCACACATACATATTGACGCCTCAGATTGTGAATCTGTGATGTTGGAAAGGACACCATATGAGCCCAGGTGGCTGCTGCCCTCTAAATTTGTGGAGAAGAAGCCCCTAGACTAAAAAATTAAAGGTTTATTATTATATTATTTTATAAATCAGATTTCTCGATTTCATTGAACTATATCATATCATAGACTCCTCCAGACATAGGCAAATCAAACCAATTTAGCTTCAAAACTCAACATCAAATTATACACTTCTGTGCATAAGAGTTCAATCCTAAACCTTTCATATTCGTGACAGAAATCAAACCCGCACTCTGCCGCATGAAACAAGCCTTAAGTGTGACTTTTCATTCATAAGATCAATGCACTCTGACAAAGTCTCTTATTTTTTCATGTCAATTTTGAAGAATTACATTGAGTTATCATTGAATCTATATAGAAGTTCATGCACAACAAAACATTTCTACCATGTCATATAATATACTATAGTGTTTTTGGGACTCGAACTTCTATCTAATCTATTAGGGGAGTTCTCATGGTCCCCATGCATAATATATAATTATAATTCACGAAAATTATACATGTATGGAGCAGAAGATGAGGGGGTTTTCACTTTTGTGGCGTGAGGGGGGCGACCTTAATTTATTACATACCTACTTTAACTTTCTCATGAAAAATGTTTGAAAGAGCAAACCATAATAATGTCGGTGTTGGAAACCTTAACCAGAATCCCACTTTTTGAGAGCCCACGCCGATTTAGCTGAATCTATTTCATGTGTAGAGTGGAACCAGTGGTTGTACCCTTCGTGTACAGACAAATAAAGCATTGATGAAAAAGCTGCACGATCACAACCTTCCAGATTTACTCACCTTTTTAATCTTCCTTAAAAACTGTCGGCACTCCCTAATTTGCGGGAGAAAAGTTAATAGTTCTCCTTATTTACTTAGAAAAGTTAATAGTTATGCTTTACTCGCGCTATTGTAAGGTGCAATGTTTAAGTATTTTGAAGAGCGTGTAGATTGTTACTGACTCGTTTTGTTGGTGATCGTAGGATGCAGTGTTTGTTAGTGATTCTGCTTTGTTCGTGGTCGTTGTAGGATGTAGCGTTTGAGTACTTTGAAGAACCCGTAGATTGTTGTTAGTGATGGTAGTTGGCCGTTATTTTCTTAAGTCTGTAGTCATGTTAGGTGTTCGATCTTGTAAATTTTTTTAGATGATGAAAGAAATAGATAGTCACTATTCGAAAATGTATCAAATAAACTCAATTTTGTGATCTTAGAAAAGAAAATGTAATCCAGCCTAGGCTGTGTTGATCAACTCGAACCAACCACTTTTTTAAGAATCAGATTTACAAACTTATGATTACTAAGCTAACAGAGTAATCAACTTGGCTGGAGTTACCGACTTTCTTGTTTTGTTCTCAAGGACAAAAGTGTAGCAGCCCCAGCCCCAGCCCCAGCCCCACATCCTCTTGCCTAAGCTTTTATATACACTACCTCCTACCTTTTTCTTCCACTCAGATTGATTCAGAAAAACAGAAAAAACATTTCTTGTGGTTTAGGCTCTACAAAGGATGAAGCATTTAGGATTACTAGCACTGCTTGCAGTCCTTTTTGTTCAGCAGAGCTGCCTGTCTGGTTCGGTTAAAGCGGCTGGGAATGGGTTCATAAAGACAAGAGGGATCCATTTCATGATCAATGGCTACACTTTCTATGCCAATGGATTCAATGCCTACTGGTTGATGTATGTGGCATCTGACCCTTCTCAGAGGTACAAAGTCTCTGATGCCTTCAGAGGTGCTTCTAGCCATGGCCTCACTGTTGCAAGAACTTGGGCTTTCAGTGATGGTGGCTACAGGGCTCTTCAGTATGCTCCTGGCTCTTATAATGAAGATGTGTTTAAGGTATATGTTTTTCGATTTCTGAGGTAAAATTTGGCGTGTATGTCTCATATGTACTGGAAGATGATTAACAGAATTGAGACTTCTTTACTTTTTGCTATTGTTTTCGATTCGTTTTTTGTTTCAGAGATTTTTTTTTTTTTTGGGATTAATTTGAAGGGGCTGGATTTTGTGATAGCTGAGGCAAGAAAGTATGGGTTGAAGCTGATTTTGAGCTTAGCAAATAATTATGAGAGCTTTGGAGGAAAGAAACAGTATGTGGACTGGGCTAGAGGACAGGGACAGTACTTGACATCTGATGATGATTTCTTTAGGAACTCTGTTGTTAAGGGGTTTTACAAGAACCATGTAAAGGTAAAAACTAGATAACAATGCTTTTTAAGGTTGATTTGTTTGTCTTTGTATACAATCTGGAGAGGAAAACCTACAGTTATTATTCGATGGTGTGCACTGGGTAAATCCTGTCTTGTGACACAAGTTAATACGGATAACTTAGATTGCTCCTAGTCAATTGATTCAAATAAAAAAGGTTAATAAGTCGTTTTCATTGAAAATTGAACTTGTAATTTTATGGTTGTCAAATCAACTGTCTAACGATTGAAATTGTTCTAAATTTTGACACTTTTTTCCAATCTGCAGACTGTGCTCAACAGGCGCAACACTTTTACTGGAGTGGTCTACAAAAATGACCCCACAATCATGGCTTGGGAGTTGATGAATGAGCCTAGATGCACCTCTGATCCATCAGGAAAAACCATTCAGGTTCTTTTTGCAGTCTCAATATCATTGTGAGACTAATTTAAATTTGGCTCGAATAAGAGTTTGGGTCTTAATAATTCAGTTTTGTTGAATATATGGCAGTCCTGGATAATGGAGATGGCCTACTATGTGAAGTCCTTAGACAGCAACCATCTGCTGGAAGCTGGATTGGAAGGGTTCTATGGTGCAACATCACCCCAGAGAACTCATCTCAATGCATTCAACATAGGAACAGACTTCATTGCAAACAATCAAATCCCTGCAATCGATTACGCCACCACCCACTCCTATCCCGATCAATGGTAAGCATGGTTGCAATTAAGCGCTAGGCGTTAGTCGGGGTAAAGTAAGGCCTAACAGTTAAATGGTCTAGGCGGATAGGTGACTATGCAGCTAATTAAAAAAACAATGCATATATATATATATATATATATATATATATATATATATATATATATAATAAAAAAAATTAATAAGACCGAGTTGATTGGAGTAACTCGATCAAAATGGACTGAGTAAACTCAGCTGAGTTAGGCGCTAGGAGTTGCTTAGACGGTCGAGTCGGCCAAATTAGACGTTAGGCGGGTGCCTAGGAGAAAATTCACACGGTCTAGGAGCGTCTAGACCTATTTTTGTAACAGTAATGATAAGTCAGTTTGAGGCAATCTCAGCGAAATTAGTCGAGCAGTTACTTAATAATCACAAATTTTTAAGTTAAACTCCACTATGAGTAATCTACACTATCTAATCCTTTACTGATTAGAATCGATGAATAAAGTGTGCACGTTCGAGTAGAAGCTAACATGTTTCTTGATTTGATTACTAGGATGTCCAGCTCAGATGACCAAACCCAGCTAGCTTTCCTGACCAATTGGCTGAATGCCCACATCCAAGACTCACAGTACATTCTCAAGAAGCCATTGCTAATTGCAGAGTTTGGCAAATCCTGGAAAGACCCAGGCTTCAACCCCAACCAGAGGGACGCTCTCTACAGAACTGTATACTACACCATATACTCATCCGCCAAGCGCGGCGGCGCAGCCGCCGGCGGCCTCTTCTGGCAACTTTTAACCGACGGAATGGACAATTTCCGGGATGGGTATGAAATATTGCTAAGCCAGAGCACTTCCACTGCAAATTTGATTTCTCAGCAGTGCCACAAGCTTTCCCAGATCAGAAGAATATTCGCCAGGATGAAAAACCTTGGCAGGCTGAGAAGAGCCAAAGCCACTGGGAAAAATCATTGGATGGGTAGGAACAGAGGAAAACAAATCGGGAACTGACAATACAGCATGTTTGGTTTACGGAATGATCCAGTATTCCAGTATGTTTGATTCACGGAATGATACAGTATTCCAGTATAAGTTTCTTTATTCTCGGGAATAGGAATAGTACTATTCCCGAGAATAAGATAATTACTAGATTAGTAGTGTGTTTATTAGTGAGAGAAGTTGTGGGAGTGAATTTTTCTCTCTTAGAGATGAATGTTGGAATGGGGTTCATCCAGGAGGGGAATAGTAGGATTAACAGAGACTCATGTTTTCTGAATCCTAAATCAATATAGTTACTAGACTAAGAATGTTTTTTAATGTGTGCTAATACTAATTAATGGTTGTAACTTGCAAGGGGGAAGCCTCTGAGTTTATGTATGTAATGTAATATACTATGTAACTGTGGCAGTTGAATGCTATTTAAAGCATATCAGTTTTATTTTATTCAAAAACAAAACGAAAATACAGACACTCACAAAAGGACAATACATGACAACAAGACACAAAATATTATTATTTCTGCTGCCTCTCTATGAGGAGTTTATAGTATTTGTATTAAGAATTGATCTTCCTGCAATTCTTCCTGATTTCTCCATTCGAGCCAGTGAGAGGTGAAATGTTGGCCATCTTAATCATGGACGAGACGAAATGTTGAAGGAAAAGCTCATTGTTCTCTGCATATGCTTTCACCAGCTGCAATGATTCTTCATTCTTGGTGGTCAGAACTTGGTCTGAGTTGAGAAGTCCCTTGTTTGCCAACAACAGCTTGAAGTAGGTGTTGTCGAACTTTGTCGGGCTCACAAAGTCCAAGAAAAACAGGTTCGAGTCGCCCCCGGATCTCGGGCACCTGCTGCGCAGCTGATCAGCATAGTATTGATCCAAGGTAGAGTCTGGTTGGTTGTTTCCATCTTGGTTGTAAAGCCTTTGTCTGAAGCTGGAACATTTTGAATCCCCAATTGTGTGACCACCTGCCACCCACAGAATTCTCAGCATTTAACCAAAAGTTTCTGCATTTACAAAACACAGAGGTGTCAAAGATTTGGGTCATAATATTTACCGGATAATGCCACAAGATCAGCAAGATCAAGGCCCTGGCGATTGAACTTGTCAAGAATGGTTTGGAATGTGCTGTTTGGTGCAGGGATATTGTTGTTGGAGCCACTCACGCTGCCACTTCTGGAGTCTTTCCTTCCTAATGGGACTTCCCAGAATGGCCCACCACTCTGTTTAAACTAATGGGACTTCCCAGAATGGCCCACCACTCTGTTTAAACCAGAAAATTATTATGACCAACTCATAGATATAAGATAATATATAACTACGTCGTCATCATATCTTTTAATTTGGTATCAGAGTTTACCAGAACTGTGGAATCCCTGGCAGCAAGTTGCAGAATATCAGCACAAGAAACGGTTTGAGGGCACTCCTTCTCCAGAGCATCTTTGATATCATCAATCACATTAAACCCGCGAAGAGAATTTCTGTTAGGGTTAGCATTCTTCTCGCTTTTTATGCCATCACCGTTATCTAGAAGCAGAGATGCATCACACCCCTAATAATCACACATGCATATTATATTATAATTAGCAACACCAACATTAAACTACGCACATGCATAATTGTTTTCGGTTAGATTTTAACTCCTTACATAATGTAAGAACAATCACATTTGTTGTTTTTGGGATAATTTGAACACTTTAGAGTTATTTTCCTCAAAACAATGTCGTTTTGAGCGAAATAACATATTTTTAAAAAAAAAAGAACAATAGATAATCAACCAATTAAGCGGTCTAGTCGGTGCCTAGTCGGCGCTAAGGAAGCCTAGGCAGCTTAAAACACCAATTTTAGTGATACATTAGGTGGTCGGCAGGTGCCTACCACCTAGGCGTGATTTTTGTAACATTGCTAAAAACTTGATGGGAAGGTTTTAATAAATGAGATGGGTGGTTTTTGTTGGGTTTTTTCTCCAGCAAGCATTGATTTTTGGATGAGACTCATTAATTGAGAATTAATTTGAGAAAAGCATGCTGCAAGTGCATTGGGCTCACCTGCATTGCACGCGCCGCTAAACATGTAAATACATAATAATAATTATTATTAATATTTTTTTTTTTACTTTTTTGTTGCCTGGCTTTTAAAAAAAAAATTCCTTCTTTCCTCTACTCTTAGTCTGCTACATGGCTATGACAAAAATTAACTCAAAAACCTCACTAATGAGGTTGCTCTAAGAGCACCCCTACTAGGGGTTATTATTTGATTTATTGTAGAAAAAGTGCCACATGGGAGGAGAGAGAGGAAGAGATCATCTGCAAGTGCTTGGGTTTTTTCAGAAAATGGGACTCAACATCTTATTAAATTCAGCCGCACAAATGTGCATGGAACCCATAAATGCACCTAGCGGGCACCTGGGCGCTCCTCACATTTACTTTTTTAATTTTTTTTTAAAAATCAAATTTGTTTTTTTTTCATCCCCATTTTCTCTTTTAACCTATGCAGAGTGAAGTTTTTGACAAGTACCTGGACAAAACAATCATGAAAGGTAAGCCTAAGCAAAGAAGCTGCCATTCGTGCTTCTTTAGCAACAACTTTCTCAACCTCACACTTGACAATCTCTAGCGCTCTTGGGCATGACTTCTCGTAATACTATGGATACAAGCTATCAGTACCACCACCATAGTCCTCGTAACAGAAGGAAAGCGGTGCAAAAGCAAGAAGAGTAATGAACATTAAGAAACAGCTGATTGACCAAGCCATTGTTGCCTGCCTAGCTAACTTCAGATGTTATGAAAAGAAAACTAATGGATAGCTGTGATAAAAATATGAGATAGGGTATGAGTATATATAGAGCTCAAGTCGAAGAAGGCTTGCACAGATACAATAGAGTTTTGGAGTTGGTATGAAAAAGTAACATTGATTGTCCCATGAAATTAACATCTGAAGGAGTCAGAATTTTTAATATGAATAGAATAGTCAACATAGGATTTGTTTTAATGCAGTAGAAATGGTTATTAGTACAATCCAATTCGGTAGTTATGCAAGAATTTCAACGTTTTCTCACAAACACCAGAACATTATGTTATAAATATAAACCTCGTACTGCTTCACACAATAACAGTACAAGCATTAATAACCAGGAAAATACTATTTGGATGAGTTTTTTGCATTTTTAGTCCCACGACTACAGTGGCACTTGTAGAATTGGTTCACGACTTTCAAACTTTGCAATTTTAGTCCATGACTATTGTTTTTTTTTTTGCAAAAATGGTCCTTCCGGCGCCGGAAAACAAAAACCGGCTAATTTTTCGCCAAAAAAAAAAATTGACATATTTTCCGTCAATTTCTCGCCTGGAAAAAATTCTCGTTTCAAGTAAGATTAAAATTGACATTTCTAAACAATTAATTTAAGTTAAAACAAATTCATTTCTAAAAACATATTTAGTCAATTTAATTATTTTTTTTATTTTGGTAAACTAATTAAAGTTAAAACTAATTCATTTCTAAAAGCATACGTAGCCAAGTTAATCTTAGTAAATTAAATATAAATTCAAAATTATTTTTACTTTTTCGTTTAAATTTAAATTATATTTACTTTTTAGCCAATTAGGTACAAATTTAAAATTATTAATACAAATTCAAGATCAACAAAAAATAATATTATTAGGATTAAATTTAAACTAAAAAGTAAAAATAATATTTGAATAATTTTGCCCAGTAATAACATTTGCCAACATAAAGGGAAATTTTTTAGAAATGTCAATTTTTGAATAAAAAGTAAAATACATTAATTTTTTAGAAATGACAGTTTTAATCTTACTTGAAAGGAGAATTTTTTTCCGGCGATAAATTAACGGAAAATATGTCAATTTTTTTTCCGGCGAAAAATTACCGGAAAATTCGCCGGTTTTTGTTTTTCGGCGCCGGAAGGACCATTTTTGCAAAAAAAACAATAGTCATGGACCAAAATTACAAAGTTTGAAAGTCGTGGACCAATCCTACAAGTGCCACTATAGTCGTTGGACTAAAAATGCAAAAAACTCCTATTTGGATTCTCAAGTTATACTCTTTACTTAGTTACTTTTATTCCGTCACACAAAAATTTGATGTTGACACTTTTCTTGGAATCCACATAATGAAGATAATTTATTATAGGGAAAATTGCATTTTTCGTTCCTAAGTTATAGGGTAATTGCAGAATTCGTCCCTAAGTTATAGTAATACTCACTTTTCTTCCCTAAGTTTTCATTGACGTTGCACTTTTCGTCCCTGAGTTATTCAAATTGCAAATTCCGTCCCTAAGTTATCATTGTGTTGCACTTTTCGTCCCTAACTTAAGTTTGTAAACTTCGGTAAACTTTTATTTTAAAAAATTTTTAATCAAACTTTTTCAGTAAACTTCGTTAAAAAATTTGGCATTGAACCGGAAAATTTCGATTAAAATTTTTTTAAACGAAAATTTACCGAAGTAGTTTTCGTCCCTAACTTAAGTTTGCAAACTTCGGTAAACTTTCGTTTTGAAAAAATTTTAATCAAACTTTTTCAGTAAACTTCGTTAAAAAAATTGGCATTGAACCGGAAAAGTTCGATTAAAAATTTTTTAAACGAAAATTTACCGAAGTAGTTTTCGTCCCTAACTAGTTTGCAAATTTCGGTAAATTTTCGTTTTAAAAAATTTTTAATCAAACTTTTTCAGTAAACCTCATTAAAAAATTTGGCATTGAACCGGAAAAGTTCGATTAAAATTTTTTAAACGAAAATTTATCGAAATTTGCACACTTATGTTAGGAACAAAAGGTGCAACACAATGATAACTTAGGGACGGAATTTGCAATTTGAATAACTCAGGGACGAAAAGTGCAACGCCCATGAGAACTTAGGAACGAAAAGTGAGTATTACCATAACTTAGGGACAAATTCTGCAATTACCCTATAACTTAGGGACGAAAAATGTAATTTTCCCTTTATTATATCTTGTCACGTCAGGGAGTAAAAGTGAGGGAGTAGAAAATGAGAGTAATGTAATAGAACTCTAATAACCAGTCGCCGGGAGCCTTGATTAGGTCAGTCGCATTTTCATATATATTGGCTTGTGATTGAAGCACGGTGAAACATTAAACTGATGAACAACTGAACAACCACCTGCTATGTTGACAAACTAATATGATTGTAAATGGGACAACTCCAAACAAGTTGGTCAGACTATTGACTTGGTAATTACAAGATTTTAAATTTAATTATTAGCGACTATCAATCTATTGACATTCTTGGTTTGAGCCGGTCAACTAAGTTGATTTACCTTATTGTGATCATTTGACTGTTAGAATAACAAAGGCGGATTTACTTAATGCACACCCTCGGATAGTGACTACGGTTTTCCTAAAAGTGATTGCAAAATGAGTCAAATGTTTTACATTTTCAATGTTTTTCATCCTGCTAACACCCTAATCATATCTGGTGAAGTTACTTAAATTAGTGTATATTAATTAAATAACTTGTTCTGTTTTTTTTTTTTTTTTGAAAAAAAACTTGTTCTGTTGATATAACAGCCTAATCATATCTTGTGAAGGTGCATGCTTATTTATATTAATCAAATAAATAGTTATGTTGATCCATTCATTACAGTAACATAATTATCAAATATCAAAATTATGGTGTCCATAAAATTAATTCTTTTTACTCCGTAATACATTTAACAAGTTGAAAAAATCTTGTTAGGTCGTTTGGTTCATGGAATGTCAGATGACCTTAGAGAATATTATATTATTGGGAATGTTGGATTGTTGAAAATGTTGAATTCCTGTATTTAGTTAAAACTGATATATGCATGTAATATAAAATTGTTTAGTGGAAGGGTTGTATTTTACTTTAATACGTCAATATTTTTTTCATACATTTCAATATATAAAGTTCAAAAATCTTTTAATTTTTGGGCCATTTCAATATGTATTATTCTCAACCTCTAAGTCATTAGTTTTTTTATGTCCGTAAATAATGATCTTCAAATAAAGTGCAATATAGAGATATAAAAACTCAACAATGACATGTAAATCATGCAAAAGTTACAGGTAACAGAAAATAATTTCCTCCTACAAAGGGAGAAGGGGAGAACATACTGGAAAAAGAAAAAGAGTTATGATCGAGAACTGAACAGAAAATAAGCTCCACATAAAATTAATTACATGTTTGTTAGAGATTCGAGAGAAACCAATATGATTTTATCGGGTGAAAAGTGAAGGGCAAAGTTTGTAAAAGAGCAAGGGAATCTAATATTACCTTAGGATATCATAGGTACCACATTCCCTCCAAAATAAGGAAAAAGTTAGTGTGAACTATGAATGTTAAATTTTATTTCATGGGAAAGTTAGATAACTTCAACCAAACATAGAAATGTTATATAACCAGCCAAATATAACATTTGTTAACTTAAATAACCCGAACCAAATGCCCTAAGGGTGTCTTTGAAAACCTGGAAAATGATTTTTGTAAATTATTTTTTTGATTTTTAGTGTTTGGTAAAGAGTGAAAAATGTCAATTAAATGAAGAGGGGTGTTTGGTAAAAAAAAAAATCCTTATTTTCTTATTAGAAAATGAGTTCGACTTCCCCTCTTTTGTTGTGAAGTCATTTCAATTTCCTAACCACGACCACCAACGCTCTACCACCATCACCTCCACACCACCACCACAACACTACCCCACTACCACTATTACGGGTTAAAGACTGAAATAGGAATAAAATTAGATTTGTTGACAAAAATGGGAAGATTTTAAAACTTAGACCCGAAAAAAGAGCACGGATACGCATGTCCCACATGAATTTGTAAATTTTTTTTTCTCGAATGTTGACCACATACGCAAGTGGGACTTGTGTCTGGATATATTATACATAAAATAGATTATGGGCATGTGGTCATGGTCATGCTCACATCATCGTGACCACAGGGTAAACACATTCTGGACATGTGGTCCGTGGTCCGTGTCCACAGAGGAGATGTTGTGGATACTTGAGGTCACGCTGCTACTCATGGTGATTTTCATCTGAAATGCATTAAGATACATGCCAAATGCAATTAAATGAAGTGCACCACAAAGCCAAATTATCACTTATCATTACTTTAGTAGTAAACAACAGGGTACTTAACTTTCAATTCAAAAACAAAACGATCAAAAAAAAAGGGGGAAATACAAACACTCAAAAGCTGGGAATTTGGAAAAAGAACACAATACATGACAATCAAGGCACAAAATATTATTCTTTCTATTGCCTCTCAGGGGGGTTTATACTATTTGTATTAATAAGAGTTGATTTTCCTGCAATTCTTCCTGATTTCTCCATGGGAACCAGTGAGAGGCGAAATGTTGGCCATCTTAATCATGGACGAGGCGAAATGTTGAAAGAAAAGCTCATTGTTCTCTGCATATACTTTCACCAGCTGCAATGATTCTTCATTCTTGGTGCTCAGAACTTGGTCTGAGTTGAGAAGTCCCTTGTTTGCCAACAAGAGCTTGAAGTAGCTGTTGTCGAACTTTGTCGGGCTCACAAAGTCCAAGAAAAACAGGTTCGAGTCGCCCCCTGATCTCGGGCACCTATTGCGGAGCTCAGCAGCATAATACTCATCCAAGGTAGAGTCTGGTTTGTTGTTTCCAGCTTGGTTGTAAAGCCTTTGTCTGAAACTGACACATCTTGAGTTCCCAATTGTGTGGCTCCCTGTCACCCACAGGGTTCTTAGTCATTTTACTAATACTCAGAGGTATCAATTATTGACTTAATGTGTGTATATATATATATTTACCAGATAATGCCACAAGATCAACAAGATCAAGGCCCTGGCGCTTGAACTTGGTGAGAATGGTTTGGAATGTGCTGTTTGGTGCAGGGATGTTGTTGTTGGAGCCACTCAGGCTGGCACTTTTGGAGTCTTTCCTTCCTAATGGGACTTCCCAGAATGGTCCGCCACTCTGTTTACAATAACAACATATCATTTTATTTGGTATCAGAGCAAAACTACACATAATTGGTAAAAACAGAGGTGGTTGTTTTTACCAGAACTGTAGAATCCCTGGCAGCAAGTTGCAGAATATCAGCACAAGAAACAGTTTGAGGGCACTCCTTCTCCAAAGCAGCTTTGATATCATCAATCACATTAAACCCACGAACAGAATTTCTGTTGGGGTTAGAATTCTTCTCGCTAGTTATGCCATTACCGCTGTCTAGAAGCAGAGATGCATCACACCCCTGATACATCACACATGCATATTATATTATAATTAGTAACACCAACCATAAACAACAAACTCCATGCAACATTATTTTCGGTGAGACTTAAACTCCTAATACGGAGTATAAAGTAAGGTGCTTCGGGATCTTGCAGAGTAAAATTTTTGTCAAGTACCTGGACAAAACAGTCATGAAAGGAGAGCCTGAGCAAAGAAGCAGCCATTCTTGCTTCTTTAGCGACGGCTTTCGCAACCTCACACCTAACAATCTCTAGTGCTTTTGGGCACGACTTCTCGTAATACTGTGGATACAGGCTACCACCCTCACCACCATAGACCTCATAACAGAGGGAAAGTGGTGCAAAAGCAACAAGACTACTAATGACCATGAAGAAACAGCTGATTGACCCAGCCATTATATTGTTGCCTAACTACAGCTACTGTTATATATTCTCTCTGGAAAACTGAGGCTTAACTGTGCTGAAAAGTGAAAACCAATGGCTAGCTGTGATGAAAATGTGAGATGGGGTGTGAGTATATATAGAGTTGAAGTAAAAGAAGGCTTGCACAGATACATGAATAGAGCTTTGGAGTTGGTATGAAAAAGTAATATTGATTGCCCCCCCATGAAATTAACAAGTGGAGGCGAAGATCAATCCAAATTTTTTATGCAGTCCAAATTTGTTTTAACTTGCCATGAATAGTCAACAAACCATTTGTTTTAATGCAGTCCAAATTGATCATATATCATATATGGCTCTTCATTCTACCAATTATAAGCTCAATCCAATTCAGTAACATTACATTGTTAACAGGAATATGACTAAACATATCCACGGTGCATCAGTTACTCATTGTTCTAAAATTCCAAAAGACATTAGCTCAACTGAAAAGGATTTTAGTCACTTAAGTATGAGGTCGGGATAGAGAGAGCAGTGCAGTATGGGTATGTTATAGTGCTTGATGATCCCTTATGCAAAAGCTTATCAATGGATAATAACTATCTAGTCGCCGGGAGAGGCTTGATTTGGTGAGTCATATTTTTATATTAGCTTGAGATTGAAGCACGCGAATGAATGATATGATTTATTAGGGCAGGTAGGGATTAGGAGATCTGCTCCTCTATTTTTTATTTTTCTTTTCAAAAACACACAAAAACTTAGACACATACAGCATTTGCAGAATTCGTAACTCATGTATATATCTATATTGCATGCATGCAATTCCAAGGATGTTTCTGGGTACGATAAAAATAATTATGCAAGCAATGACGCAATGATTGGGCAAATTTTTAATTATCTTTCATTTATGACTGATCCAAAGGCACGCTCGTGATAAAACCTCTATACTTTTATCCCTTTACTTAGCTTATTTTGTGCATGAAATGTTTCAGAACTTATGTGAGTTAAAGCTTAATTGTGTTGTTTTATCTATAGGCACATCCAGAGTTATAATAGCATGTAAGGAATTGAAGTGTTTGGAAGGTAGTTTTCAAGTTTGGAGTCAAGGAATCCATTCAAGAAGGATATGAGCATTTTCGAGAGGCATATTTTGTTCTTTCCAAAGAAAAAACTCATAACCATTTCCATCCTAGACAAGTAAAATTAGAATGATCAAACAATTGAATAAAACTAAAAAAAAACATGAAAATTTAAACAATTGAAAACCCTACATTTGAAAACCAACCCTAACTTTTAAACAAACAATTGGTCATGCCTCAACGTCGGTGTTTGCGGTAAGAAGTTGCACCCTGATTTGGACTGAACGGGTAGCCGGAGAGGAATTCACCAAATTCGTTGGTCTGACCAGGCTTGCTGCTGGCCAATTTTAGCTAATCCCGTTGGGGTACAAGTTGTGTTTAGTTGTTGCTGGTTATGCTGATGCTATTATTGATGAGGCGTGTGTGTCATATCTTGCGGACACTGTTTTTGTGTGTGCCCTGTTTCTTGGGCTTGCATGCCATGTTCTTACTTTCGGCCTGCCTGTCATCTTATTCAGTTTTGTTATTTGGTTTAGTGCCAGCTTTTGATGGGAGCATGTGTCCCTCACTTTCTTTATGGGCTTATAGCAGTCTGTGTGCCTCATGTGTTATATAGCTATTTGGTTGATACGTCCATGTTCTGGTCGTTATGCTACCGGATTTTCGAGTGTTGACTAGAAGACTTGGGCTTATTAGAGGACTTTGCACTTGCATTTCTACATTTTTTATTTCAAATATTTCATCCTGCACCTGCATTTCTACATTTTTTATTTCAAATATTTCATTCTTTATGTTTGAGCCTTGGTTGGCTGGGGCCTTTCTTTATTTTATTAGTTGCCATTCTTTAGGCCTGGGCCTAGTGTTTTGGGCTTGATCCATTCTATAATTTTGAATTATAGAGTATATAATTTTCAATTTTCTAGTCACAGACCTGATCATGGATTACAGTCTTGCCATCTTCTATTCTCTTGGTTCTTATTGGTTACTTAAGTAGCGGTAATAACTTTGAATTAAAAAACAAAACTTTCCATTCAAAACAAAACGATCAAAAAATAGGAAATACAGACACTCAAAAGCTGGAAAAATGGAAAAAAAGAGGACAATACATGACAACCAAGACAAAATATTACTCCATTATTTCTGCTGCCTCTCTGTTGAGTTTATACTTTATATTATTTGTACTAAGAGTTGATCTTCCTGCAATTCTTCCTGATTTCTCCATTGGAACCAGTGAGAGGTGAAATGTTGGCCATCTTAATCATGGACGAGGCGAAATGTTGAAGGAAAAGCTCATTGTTCTCTGCATATGCTTTCACCAGCTGCAATGATGCATCATTCTTGGTGGTCAGAACTTGGTCTGAGTTGAGAAGTCCCTTGTTTGCCAACAACAGCTTGAAGTAGCTGTTGTCAAACTTTGTTGGGCTCACAAAATCCAAGAAAAACAGGTTCGAGTCGCCCCCGGATCTCGGGCACCTGTTTCGGAGCTGAGCAGCATAGGACTGATCCAAGGTAGAGTCTGGTTGGTTGTTCCCAGCTTGGTTGTAAAGCCTTTGTCTGAAGCTGACACATCTTGAGTTCCCAATTGTGTGACTCCCTGTCACCCACAAGATTCTTAGTCATTTAACCAAAATTAATGTTTCTGGATTCACAAAACTCAGGGGTTTAGTCAATATATACTTACCAGATAATGCCACAAGATCAACAAGATCAAGGCCTTGGTTCTTGAACCTGTTAAGAATGGTTTGGAATGTGCTGTTTGGTGCAGGGATGTTGTTGTTGGAGCCACTCAGGCTGGCACTTCTGGAGTCTTTCCTTCCTAATGGGACTTCCCAAAATGGTCCACCACTCTGTTTATAATAACAACATATTATTTAATTTGGTATCAGAGCAAAACTACACATAATCTGGTAGAAACAGAGGTGGTGGTTTTTACCAGAACTGTAGAATCCCTGGCAGCAAGTTGCATAATATCAGCGCAAGAAACAGTTTGAGGGCACTCCTTCTCCAGGGCAGCTTTGATATCATCAATCACATCAAACCCACGAGCAGAGTTTCTGTTGGGGTTAGAATTCTTCTCGCTGGTTATGCCATTACCGCTGTCTAGAAGTATAGATGCATCACACCCCTAATACACCACACATTCATATTATATTATAATTAGTAACACTAATAATAAATAACTCCATGCAAAATTATTTTCTATGAACTCATAACATAAAGTAAGGGACCTCGGGGCCTTATTGAGTAAAGTTTTTGACAAGTACCTGAACGAAACAGTCATGGAAGGAGAGCCTGATCAAAGAAGCAGCCATTCGTGCTTCTTTAGCCACGGCTTTCGCAACCTCAGACCTGACAATCTCTAGCGCTCTTGGGCACGACTTCTCGTAATACTGTGGATACAGGCTACCACCATAGCCCTTGTAACAGAGGGAAACCGGTGCAAAAGCAAGAAGAGTAATGGCCATGAAGAAACAACTGATTGACCCAGCCATTGTTGCCAAACTTAAGCTGTTATACTCTCTGGAAAACTGAGGCTTAACAGTGCTGAAAACCAATGGCTAGCTCTGATGAAAATGTGAGATTGGGTGTGAGTATTTATAGAGTCCAAGTGGAAGAGACTTAATCAGATACATCAATAGAGCTTTGGAGTTGGTAGGAAAAAGTAATATTGATTGCCCCATATAATTAACAAGTGAAGGAGTCAATCAATCCAGAATTTTTAATTCGCCATGCATGAATAGTCAACAAAGGATTTGTTTGAAAGCAGTACAAATTCATTAATCCTGTTACCAATTACAAGTACAATCCAATTCGGTAGTTATGCAAGAATTTCAACGTTTTCTCACATATGGAGTACATCATAACGTTACATTATTGCAAAGAATAATATGACTAAACATATACATATGCATCAGTCACTCAACTAAGAATGGCAATTTCAATGCGTTTGGATATATTCACTTGAATTCACCTTGCATGTATTTTTTGGGTGATAATGAGTAATTAAGTTGGGGTTAGGTCGACCTCAACTTTTTTTTTTTTTTTTCAAAAAAAAAGTTGGAGTTGACCTAAAAAATTAGATTCATAATAGATCAGGTTGAATGCAAGTTTTATCTTACCTAGAAGGTTAAAATCCAACCAACCCGTCATGTTATTGTTATTGATATAATAATAATTATTATTAAAATAAATACTAGTATATAATTTTTTTTAGTACTATTGACCATGTTACATGTAGTATATGTTCATATATACTTTCTCAACTAATATGTTTATTTTTTTTAAAATTAAGAATTTATTTATTATATTTGAATATTTTTATTATTTTATATTTTAATTTAACTAATAAACTTTATTATTTTATTATACGTAATTTATTATATTCTGAATTTTTTAATAAGATAATAAATGGTGGACATCCATAGTGAGTGCTAGCATAGTACCATCCAATGGGCAGGGTGAATTTTGAAAAAGTTCACCAACTATAGATCAAGGTGAGAGTAGGTGGAGAAAATTGATCAGGTGGTATATGTAGTGATTTTCGACTCATTGTCATTCCTAGCTAGACTCAACAACTAAATGAGTATCAATGAACTCTCAATTGAAGTAACGGTTATAAAATAGTAAAAGATGTTAACTCAAATGAAAAGGATTTAAGTGATTTAAGTATGGTTAACAATAGAAACTTCGTATAGCGACAGTACAAGCATTAATAAGGAGTCGGCGGGAGGCTTGATTTGGTCAGTCATATTTTCATATTGGCTTGTGACCGAAGCACGCGGAAACATCAAACATTAAACAAATCGACAACCACCTGCTCTGTTGACAAAATTCGAGAGAAGATTGAGTCAAATGTTTTTACATTATTAATGTTTCTTATCTTCTTTACTTAACAGCCTAATCATATCTGGTACGGTGTTATATTAATTCAATAAATACTTCTCTCCATCCAGTCATTGCACTCTAATATAATTATTGCAGCTCAGTTGATCATATGAATAAAATTTATAAAGAAAGATCAGAGTTGAGTCTTACCAGCAGTATTGTGAGCGTAATCTCTCAAAGTAAAGGACTTTTTGTGCGCACTAAACAAAAGTCTAGTTTCCGTGTACTCTGTGTTTAATTGAGTTACTATAATTTACATCCTCACAGATGCTCTGTCAGGCCGGGACATAAAGAACCCTTGGAGTTGGAGATTCTAGTGCCATAAAATTAATTCTTTTAATATATTTCAATTGGGCAACATAAGAGGAAACCTTAAACCGCCTCTTAAATCTTCTTGCGTATCGTAAAAGCATTAGCAATGGGTTGAAGGGGTAAATTCAAAGGCATTTTACTAATGCATATAAAATCTTGATTAATATAATATTGCCAGTTAGCTAGGTATAAATGTTGGTAATCTAGGTAGGACGAAAATGAGAGATGAGAAATGAAAAAATAGTAATTTTAATAATGTAAAATACGAAATGTTAGGAAAATAGGTAAATAGTATTATTTGGAAGGGAAAATGACACTTTTTCCCCCTATGTTATGTGTTTATAGCACTTTTTCCCCCTGTGTTATTAAAGTATCAGTTTTTTCCCCTGAAATGTTAAATTGACATTGTTACCCTTAAAAATAATTATTTCATTTATTTTTCTTCTCCAACAAATTATTACTTATAGGTATGGATGATCACGATTCGATTCGAACCTAACCAAACACTGTAGCAATCATACCGAAATAGTATGGACGGTTTTAGTTACGATTCATAACTGAAAAATAAAATTAAATAATTGTTGAACCGTGAACCGGAACTTAACCACAGTCATATATAGTAAAAATGATCAAACACTTATTTTGATAAATCGGTACGGTTCGGTTCCAATTTCGATTTTGAACCGCAAATCAAAACTTATTTATTTATTTATTTATTTTTATAATATTATTTCTAATTTAAAAATAGTCTAAATTCAACAATTATTTTATTTTATTTTTTTGGTTCTGAATCGTAACCGTAACCGTCTATACTATTTAAGTTCAATTGCTACAGTGTTCGATTAGGTTCGTATCAAACTGTGATCTTCCATACATATTAGTAATAATTGGTTGGAGAATAAAAAAAATGAAATGGTTATTTTTAATGGCAAAAATGTCAATTTAATATTACAAGGAAGAAAACTACCACTTTTAAAATAACTGAGGGGAAAAAACTGCCACTTTAATAACACAGGGGGAAAAAGTGGGCTATAAGCACATAACATAGGGGGAAAAAGTGTCATTTTCTATTGTTTGAAAAGTTTTTTAGTCTTAAAAATAACTATTCATTTACAAGGGAAGAGTTATTTAATGGGATTTGGCATTAAATTACGATGTGTTCTGAGTAGGTCTTAATTGTAGGAGACACTTTTAAGTTTTAAGTCTTCTATTGATTTTTCAATATAAAAGAGGCTCGAATTTCAACTTTTTTTAAGGGACAAGAGTGTACGGATATGTAATTTATAAAAGGAAAGGCTAAAGTAGAATGATAGGTCAATCTTTACGGCAAAATGAATGAATGATTTATTAGGACAGGTAGGGATTAGGAGAACTGCTCCTCTATTTTTCTTCTTCTTTTCAAATAAACAACAACAACAACAAAAATAGACAGAGCATTTGCAGAATTTGTAATTCATGTATCTATGGTGCATGCAATTTCAAGGTTGTTTCTGGGTACGATAATTATGCAAGCAATGACGCAACGATTGGGCAAATTTTTAATTTTCTTTGATTTCTAGGAAATCCTACAGTTAGAAGATGCATTAGATGTGAAACTCATCTTGTGATTTTAGTTAGCAAATAACTATAAGAAAATAAATCAATTTAAACTATTTATTGTTGACCGGTTCAAGTTAAGAAAACTCATATAGACAACTCTCATAAAAAATTGAAATTAAAATTTTGTAATTATCAAGTTAACTACGTGATTGACTCAGTTGGTGTTTGGTCTAAACTTTTAATTTTTTGTGTTGCATAAAATTATCCCGTGCCAAGGAACTTGTGGTCCAGTGGCATCAAACCCTTCCCTTTATACGGGGGGTGGTGGGTTCGAGCCTCAGTGCAGGCAATGTTGAATTTTGAGAAAGTAGTTATGAACAGATACTGCATTGTAATAGAGTTAGTAATATTAAAAAAAAAACAAAAAATCCTGCAGGTACTTCAATCACACCGCCCAAAACTTGTTATATTAATGTATGTGTTTGAAAACTTTACAAAACGACACATATCACTTGACTAAGTCAACATATATAGTTTTCAAAAAAAAAAAAGTCAACATATATAGCTTTGTTCAACCGTACCGGTAGCAAGATTCATGCAAAATTTGGTAACTTGTAATTCACATACTCTAATATCGTATATATTTAGTACTTTTGTAATATGATCTTGCATTAAAACATACACTATTTTGCGTAAGTGTTAACTACTTCAAGACGATAAAGGATTGAGAATGGATGAATCGAAATTCCGGAAGTGAGAATTAATGGGGGTATTATGAATAATATGAGTTGCATATTAATTTTATTATTATTATTTTTTTTTTTGAAAAAATGAGTTGTATATTATTATTCTGCATATTTTCAAAAGATGTACTCCTATATAGCATATATTAGGGAATATTCTAGCTTATTTCAAGCTTTAAAATCTAATTAACTAAAAAGTTAAATCCTAAATCTTAAATACTAAACTCTAAGTAGTAAAATGTGAATTATCACTAAACTAAATTATAACTCCCACTTATAACTATTATTCCAATTTTCAGATGAACATTCAACACACTTGGGTTGTAGGTGCACAAGACTCAACCCCCACTTCTCTTACCCCAAGCACGAAAGAAAGTCTCCACGCTACACAATTCAACCTCTTTAAAAATGAAAGTGCGTTTGTACTAGTGTAAACACACATCTTTTCTCAATGTACGGGACAAAGGCTACTTAAAAGGTTTCCCGGCTACTATGGGTACATTTTGAGATTTAATTTCTAATTTACACATAATTCATTTTGAGTGTATAATATATCAAATTAAACATCTCACTTAGATAATCCGATTCATTTTGACCCAATTAAGATTGAAAGTGACCACACAGATATGTGGACCATGATCGACAGAATAATTTGCCTTGTAGGTGTGCACCACCGAGTTGAATCGGATGGAAGCAAAAAAAAAAAAAAAAAAAAACTAAGAAACAGGAAATAAAATGAATAGGGAAAACATCACTTTTGGCCCCTCAATTGTTTTACTTTTGGAAATTTGGCCCCTGCCAATTTATTTGAACAAACTTAGTCCTTCAATTGTCCATAATGTATTAAATTTAGTCCCTAATTTTATATAATTAGAAACTTTATTAATAATTTTATTTTGATGGGCTATATTTGTCAGTTACTCTCCAATTTCATTCTCTCTCCTCTTAACAATTTACGCCATCTTCATCTTCAAAGTTAACTCATTGGCGAAGATGTATACCTCGTTGACAAAGATTCGGAAGGATAAGGAGGCTGAGCCTTTAGAATTTGACGAGTTAGTGACACAAGCCTTGTTTGATTTGGAATATACCAACCAAGAGCTCAAGAGTGACTTGATGGACCTGTATATCAATGTTGTTGTACAAATTGATGTCTCTGGAAACAAGAAGGCTGTGGTAAGATTTCTTCTTTTGGAGACTTCCCATTTGCTATTATGTCATGATGCAGATTAATTTCAAGAAAACTTTCATTAAAAAAATATTGATTGGTTTTGATAGTTTGAGTTAGGGTTCTTGTCATTCAAATGTTTAATGAAGATTGCGGATATTTAAGAGAAGAGAGCATGAAATTGGAGAGTAATTGACAAATACAATCTCATGAAAAAAAATTATTAACAATGTTTCTAATTATATAAAATAATGGACTAACAATGTTTCTATTGAAGGACTAAGTTTGTCCAAATCAATTGATAGGGGCTAAATTTTTAAAAGTAAAACAATTGAAGGGCCAAAAGTGTGTTTTCCCAAAATGAATATGTTTTGACGGCCCAGACCCAATAATCTCTCGACGGAGGATCAAGATCTACTGCAAATATCTCCAATAACATCAAAGTGCGGGGGATTCAGATCTTTGTTACTAAGGAGCTTCAGAGGCTAGCGCCTGGAGGCCCAACGGGATTCAGATTCTCTCCTTAGAAATCGGAATTGCTTCACCGGCAAGCGCCCAGCAGAATCCAGCACCACCGCCGGCCGCCGTTGCTCGTATCCCTTCCAACTCTGTGCTCACATTTCCTGCGAAGTTCGAACACCTGCCGGCTGCTCCGATTTAAAGTTCTAAACACTGCGATCCGCCCACCGCCGCTGCTCCGAACTTTGCTGACCTGTCAGCAAATCGTCGAGATCGGAGTCCGGAGGTAATTTACGGTGACTTGAAAACAGTTTGAAAATTTAAATTATTCAAAGGGAATACACCACTTTTCTTGCTTTCGACAATACTTCGCATTCAATTTGGTGTGAATTGTGAAATTGAAATTACTCTCAGGCAGACATTTGTATTCATCACATTTGTTTAGTTACGTTAACTTATTGAGTTCTGGATATTTGGACTTAGTTTTATAAAATTTGGTCTATTTGTGCTTTCGGATTTTTGTTGCAGATTAGTAAAAAGTTGGAAGGTGGAGAACAAGATTGTATTCAAGCAAAATGGTATGTGGGATTGATTTTTTTGTTTTTTCTTTTAACTCAAAATACTTCATTAAGCAGTGTAGAGGTTGCATTGTGATTTGTCTTAGTAGCTGAGAATGATTTATCATTATCCAAAGTCCATTTTCAATTCTTTTCCTCCATTGTTTTTTAATATTTATGTTGGAGGTAGGGATGGCAAGTGATCTTGATTTCACTAAATCTGGATTGGGACTGAATTTGACTGAGGAAAATCATGTTTGGTTGGGATGACTAATGGCCTAGCCTTGATCAAATGAGTATCTAGACTAGTTTGTACAGGAAATGGTGCACTCTGGTTCCTACTGCTTCTGTTGGAACTAGACCGTAGGCCAGATTAAGTGGTTTTGAAGGGGGCAACGTAACTGAGTTGATCAGATTGTTGACTTGGTAACCACAAGGTTACAAGTTTGACTCCCAGCGGGAGCGGCCTAATGGCCTTCTTAGTTTGAGCCGGCCAGATATGGGCAACCTATGTTGGTTTACCTCCTTATTGTCCTTTGCTAACTAGGGTCACAAGGCAGGGTTCCTTAAGTCTGTTTAGATGATCCAGTTTTAATATGAAATCTTGTCAGTTGTCAGGCTGGTTCAGCTGTCTCTAGTTTTAGGGTCTGCAAGACCTAATTCTTTTCCTCATAAGTCCCAGTAATGGTTTTGCTTGCAGGTATATCACTCTAGTTTTGTTGATGAGGAAGGAGTTTCTAAAGCTTGCGGGTGCCCTTTACTGCCACTTAAAAGCCACATAAAGGGACCTGCTCCAGTTTCAGAACAAGGTTAGACTTGCCAAGACATCATATTTACCTGGATACGTACTCTAATAATCTTAGAGGATTTCTCTTTTCCTATGTTTCTTTTGTTCTTGAGAGGGTGAGAACTGCTTATATTATATTGTTCATGCAGATAGCACGGATATAATTGATGAAGCAATCACATTCTTCAGAGCGAATGTCTTCTTCAAAAACTTCGATATTCAATGTTCAGCAGATAAACTCCTTATCTATTTGACATTATATATAAATGTGGCATTGAAGAGGCTTGAAGGCTGCAGGACTTTAGCCGAAGGAACTAAGGCTATAATAAACTTAGGACTTGAAAAGGTTCCTGTACCTGGGGAGGCCGGTTTTCCCTTCCCTGGGTTATTCAGTGCACCGCAATCTCAAAAAGAAGCAAGTAAGTGAAAAATGAAGGATGTACTCTATTGCACCGCAATCTCAATTCTTTTTTGGTCTGATAATGGAATATATTTTACATGAGATTCTATAGTGTAGACTAAAATCTTGTACTAAACTATGATTTTTTATCACAGAGCTATTTAGAGAATACCTGAAGCAAATAAGGGAGGAGACAAGCGGGAGATTACTCAGTGTTGCATATCGGGCTAATGGGACTCCGAACAAATGGTGGTTAGCTTTCGCAAAGAGAAAGTTCATGAACATAATTGCTACTTGAAGCCACCTAGTCTTGTAAAAGAGATGCAGAGATGCCGTTCATCCCCTACAACGGCCATTCGTGGAACGAGCAATTGTTGATAAAATGACTGCTTGTCAAGTTACGAAAGGCAAGAAGAATATCCTTTTAAAACACTTAAATTTACTACTCTATACATTTTATAAATTGTTGTTTAAATATCACATGTAGATAGTTGAACCAAAGATATACTCATATACCTATGGCTGAAAACTCCATTTTACGATTGACTCTTTTGACTGCCCCTTTACATTATATTCAGCTACAAAGATTGATGAACAGATGCAATGATTCCATACCAGTCTTCTTTGTAATGGGTTTTCTTGTTTTTATCTAATTTTACATTCCTGGTGTTCCTTGGTGGTAAACTCATCTAATTTGATTGCTGGAACAGACAAGTCTTTCTGTCTTGTTTATGTTTTCATTCATTTATTGAGGAGGATAAAGTGCAGCATCTATCAACAAATGAAGGCAGATTTCTTTTGAAGCTATAAATAATTTTAAAAAACAGGCACACATATATATATTTTTTTGAAAATGGCACACATATATAAGAGTGTTCAAATGGTTAAAAGTTTTAGTAAAAAAAAATGTAATTAAGATTATAAACTTCCAAGTTTATACTACGTAGTATTTATGAAACTGACAATCTCTTCTCCCTTTATTCAAAAGAGGCTTGAATCGCAATAAATGAATCAAAATATAATGAAATTACATTTAAGTCGATATCAAAATAAGGTTCACATTTTCAAAGAGGCTTGAATCGCAATAAATTAATCAAATATCAAAAGTCGGTATTAAAATAAGGTCCAATTTCGGTGTTGCGCTTCACGCACAAAAATGGCGTTAGCAGCAAGGCGGTGGGGTTGCATCAGACAATGGCATGCAACATCGAGTATTGCCTACGCTGAATCCAGAGATATATTGGCTACGTGGAATAGCAAAGATCAGCTAACAAAAGAAAGCAATGGCTTCGACGTGCTGGAAATCAATTCTCAGTTGAAGGAGTTGATAAATAAAGGACGTCTACGAGATGCTCGTCAGGTGTTCGATAAAATGCCACACAGAGATGAAGTCTCATGGACCAACATGATAGCTGGTTACGTCAATGCTTCTAATTCATTCGAAGCTTTATCTTTGTTTTACAATATGTGGGTCTGTCCTAGTCTTCAACTAGACCCATTCATACTTAGCCTTGCGGTAAAGGCTTGTGGGATCAGTTCAAATGCTAAGTATGGAGAACTTATTCATGGGTATTCTGTAAGAACTGGTTTTGTGAATTCTGTTTTCGTGGGAAGCTCACTTCTTGATATGTATATGAAATTGGGAAAAGCTTTGGAGGGTTGCAGACTCTTTGATGAGATGCCTACTAGGAACATTGTTTCTTGGACTGCTTTAGTGACTGGACTTGTTCATATGGGTTATAATGATGATGCTTTACAGTATTTTTCGGAAATGTGGGAAGACGGGATAGAATATGATTCATATGCTTATGCTATTGCATTGAAGGCGTGTGCTGATATGGAGCATCTGAATTATGGAAGGGAAATTCATGCTCAGGTTATAAAGAAAGGCTTTGGTGCAGGCTCTTATGTGGCTAATAGTCTCTCCACAATGTACAATAAATGTGGGAAACTAAATTACGGTTTGTGCTTGTTTGAAAGAATGAACTTGAGGGATGTGGTGTCGTGGACGACCATAATAACAACATATGTCCAGATGGGTCAAGATCAGCGGGCAATCCAAGCATTCTTGCAAATGAGAGACTCAAGCACGAGCCCTAATGAGTATACTTATGCTGCAATCATTGCTGCTTGTGCTAACCTTGCAAGACTAGATTGGGGGGAGCAACTGCATTCTAATGTATTACGCGCAGGTTTCATGGCTTATCCATCTGTTGCAAATTCGGTCATGACAATGTATTCTAGATGCGGGCTGCTAGATGCAACTTCCATTGTGTTTAGCGCGATGAACAAGAGAGACATTGTTTCTTGGAGCACTATTATTGCAGGCCATGCTCAAGCTGGGCGTGGCGAGGATGCATTTAGACTTCTTTCGAGGATGAGAAGGGATGGAACGAAGCCAACAGAGTTTGCCCTTGCTAGTGTATTGAGTGTATGCGGAACTATGGCAATTCTTGATCAAGGGAAGCAACTTCACGCTCACGTCCTTATTATTGGTTTAGATCGGACAGCTCTGGTACAGAGTGCTTTGGTAAATATGTACTCAAAATGTGGGAGTATTACAGAAGCCTCAAATATATTTCACATGGCACAGAGTAATGATATTGTGTCATGGACAGCTATGATTAATGGATTTGCTGAGCATGGGAAAAGCAGAGAAGCTATCAGTTTATTCGAGAAAATCCCCGAGGCAGGTTTGAAACCAGATTCCATAGCCTTTATTGGAGTTCTTAATGCTTGTAGCCATGTTGGACTTGTTGATCTTGGGTTTCATTACTTTAATGCAATGATCAGGGACTATAAATTAAGTCCTTCTAAAGAACACTATGGTTGCATGATTGATCTGCTTTGCCGAGCTGGACGATTAAGTGATGCTGAGGACATGATCAAGAGCATGCCGTTTGAAAAGGATGATGTTGTTTGGTCGACGCTTCTTAGAGCTTGTAGAGTGCATGGTGATGTCGAATGTGGAAGACGTGCTGCAGAGCAGATTCTTAAACTGGAACCTGACTGTGCTGGAGCTCATATTACTCTGGCTAACTTGTATTCTTCTAAAGGGAAGTGGAGAGAAGCAGCAGAACTGAGGAAGCTGATGAGGTCAAAAGGAGTCATTAAAGAGCCTGGATGGTCTTGGATAAAACTCAAGGATGAGATGTATGCATTCGTTGCTGGGGACAAAACACACCCCAAAAGCGAAGATATATATAGCATTCTTGAGTTATTGACTTCAAAAACTGATTTAACTTCCCAGGAAATTGCTTCCTTGTAGAAGAAGACAAGTCAAAACCTGGCATTGTATCAGCATTAAGTAATTAAAAATTCTTCAGACTATGAGCTGGGTCTGAAATAGAAAGAGGGCAAAACTTGTGCAGTCTCAGCTCCTCTATCAGCTCCTCATTGTTGAATTATTTATGTTTGCATCTCCATGAATTTTGGAGAGCATTCACTACAAGACTGCAATTCTATTTAAGGCTGCAAGACTTGAGTTGATGAAATGAAGTTGCTCTCGCGTGCCAAATCACAATTTCTCCGCAGCCCTGACTCTAGATGCTAGATCCTCACATAACTCATAAGCAGAGGATGTTGTGTTGGAATGTGGAACTTGAACACCATTGGATCTCCAAATTTGGAACAGAAAATTTGTCTAAGGTGTGTTGCTACTTGCTATTGCATTTTTTTTCCTGTTCCAATTAACATATCAATGAAAACCTCAAGTTCCTTATGGTTTTTGAGATGTTCTGCATTCCTGAAAGAGCATTGTTTGTTGCAGAGTGCAGACCACCTGTGTGTTGAATCATCAGTTGGAACAACAATTTCCATGTTCAAGGTTACTCTATAATGCTGCATAAATTTGTAGTGATTTGCTGGGGCAGTTGGAGAAAATTATACTAATAAGGTAACTACTTTTCGTCCAAGCATTATATTTAACAGAAAATCCAAATATGATTTGTCATTATATTCTCTAATTTCTCATATCTATCTATTCAGCTGGGAAAGAATCTTGAGGAATATTCCTTGGTAGGTTAAGACTGTTAGTCGTTAGTCAATGCAAGCTCTCAATATGGTCGGTTTTAATGAACCATAGACAACTCCAGTCTTAATTTAACAATCACAAGGTTCAAGTCTGACTCATCGTGAAAATTGTCTATTAACCTATTTGGTTTGAGTTTTCCAAGTTTTAATGAATTACCGAATCCAGTATACAATTACGGCAATGTCAATATAGTTTTGATATTATGTCTAACCATCCACCATTAAATCCGGCGAGAATGAAGAACAAAGTGCAGTAGAGGAAGTCGATGCTTGGTGTTCTGGTATAGCAAATCGTGCCCAAAACTGTTCAGAGGACGAGGACGAGCCGGCAACTGTTACTTTTAAAATTTGAGGGTAAATTTGTCCTTTTCAACTATTGAGAAAAATTGAATAAAATGTAATACTAATAAGAAATAAAATGTCCCTTACTAAAAATATAATACTTTTAATTAAAAAAAGCATTAAATTTTTCTGAAGTAATAAGCACTTTATTCCTAATAAGTATTACATTTGTACATATATGTATTACATTTTTATTTTCACCTGATCCGACTTGTTTTTATTGTAAGATAACCTCACACAAATTTTTACCTAAAAAAAAATGATCACTGAATAATTCTCTTAGAAAATGAAATTTAAAATTTTATAAATATCAAGTGAATTGTTGAACGTACTCAAAAAAAGAAAAAAAGAGTGAACTGTTGAACCAACTTCACACAAGTTGCTGAACCAAATTTTGAGTCTTTGATTTCACTCCATAGAAAAGTAGGGAGTAATTACTAAGACAAACCGACATAACACCTATAAAATGTTAGAAAAGTCGGTTAGCCATGCAATTCACGAGCTGTCCCTCAAGCTTTCTTTCCATCCACGTGGCAAGATCTTATCCTCTATCCAAGTCGTTGCAACGTGGCACTGCCGGTCCCACTTTTGCCGATTCCTCGCCAGAAACGTCGACAATTATAGCACAAGTGGCGGCACTGATGCCATCATCTTCGTTTGGGTAGGCCTTAAGACTATCCAAGTTAGTTAGTTTAAGAAACACGAAATACCCAGAATGCTAAGTCCACATGCTTTAATACCAATTACTCGCTCTGTCTCATTTTACCTGTCCTGTTTACTATTCATTGGTCAAACCAACTCTTTTTTCATTACTTATTTTCTTTAAATTTTTTTAATTATTTTTAAATTTGATTTTTTGTGTTTAATAGTACTTTTAATGTAGTTTCTAAATATATAAATTTTGTATATTAATACTAAACTTAATATTATGAAAATTTGAATTAATAATAACTTCAGTCAAGCCTCGTTAACGGAATCAGACAAACAAAATGGGACGGAGGTAGTATTAATTAGTAACAATTTCTATTGCAATGTTAACTAGTTTTCCCTGACTAACCCTACTACTAATACAAATCGTCTGTTTTTTTCTAGGATTTCTTGAACATGTATTTCAGAAACGTTTACAAGCCGATCCCGAACGTGTACAACCTGGTACTAGCCATGCTGTGGCGCCACCCGGAGAATGTGGAGCTGGAGAAAGTGAAGGTGGTTCACTACTGCGCGGCGGGGTCGAAGCCGTGGGGGTTCACCGGAAAAGAGGCCAACATGGACAGGGAAGACACCAAGATGCCGGTGAAGAAGTGGTGGGACGTATACAACGACGAGTCATTGGATTACAAAAATACGGCGCCGGCGCCGGCGGTGCTTCCCAAGACCGGCATTGTTCGTTACATCACCGCCCCATCTGCTGCATAATCATTAGCCTCTGGTCCTTGTATGTTTTTGCATGTTGTTTCGGAGCTTTTAATTTGGTAATTGCAAACATTTGGGCAGAATTTAGCGTTATCAATTATCTCGATATTTATTAATAATCTACCATTAAAGAACTAACTGCTCGTGCCAATAATGGATCATCTTGATGGTTAAGTAGAACATTGTATTGTGACTATTGTTTTAATAATAATAATAATAATAATAATTTTCTCTTATCTAAAAAATGTTATAATAACAAATTTATGACGATTCCGTTGCCTATACTAGCCAATACAAGTTACATGATAAGAATATATACTCTTACAAACATAAGTATTGTTTCCTAAATTTCTATTTTAAAAAAATTGATAAAACCTAAAATACTTGTGAATCTCTCTTAGAAATACTTTAAACTTAAAAGTACATGAATAAATTATAATATAAAAAATATTGAAGTCAATTAAAATTAATAGCATCAATTGAAATTAGCGATAGTCAAATTCTGTCAAAATTTCACTCATTTAATAGTTATAATGTTATTCAATACTTTAGCATTGCCAAGAAATACAATTATTATTATTATTATTATCTTTGTTTTGTTAACTTTTGATTACGATTGTTATTGAATCTTCCAACCTATCTTTTACGACTAATCTTGGACCACAATATAATTAAAAGCAAATAAAATGGATTAAAAAAAAAAAAACAACAACAACAACAACAATCACATGCAATATGAGATTATGGATTTATGGTGGGGTCATGGATTGTTCTAGTACATATAGACGAATAGCATCAACTTGAATAAATTACCACCTCAAAATGGAAAAAGAGCAACACATACTATTTTTCATATATGCACTTCTTTTTTCGTTATTGTCATGACGTTATTAATAAATAAGAAAAAAATAAAAATTGTGAGTTATTTTTTAAAAAATTAATTAAAAAATGTTTCCTCAATATATAGAGTAAAAATTATGAGTATGTTTAGTATTATTTTATTATTTATACCACCACCGAGTGGCCTTGATTCAAAAAAAACTATACCATTAGACTAAGATTTACCTTGCATTGTAAATCATGATCTAAAAATAACTTTTAGATTTTGTATATGTAGTTGATACATTTTGTACCTTCAGTTAACAGTTTCTATACATGTAACTATCATATTAAGTGTCAACCATTATCAAATTATTTATTAACTGTAAGTACAAAATGTGTTAATTGATAGTACAAAATTAATTCAGAATGCAATATAAATATGGTCCATGGCATAACAATTCTCCATTCATCCCCGGATTTCCAGAAGTTTCCTCCACGGCCCACGCAATTAAACAACGTCAAATCTTGGTAGCCGTTGGATGAAGCGTTTCGCCACGCGTACAATCGGATGCGTTGCTTCACACCGTAAGAGAGTAGCAGTGATACGGCACTAAAAGGATAAAGTGGGCATACGGCGTCGTATCACTGGCTACAGCTCCATGAGCTAGACCTCTCCACAGAGCTCGCGGCTTCCATGGAAATTACGGCCATAATAATAATAAATAAATATTACTAATAATTTGTTCCCAGACAGAGTCCTATAAAAGCAACCGCTCACTTAACCTCAAAGCCACCAAAACATCAAACACCTAAACCTCAAAATCAATCCTTAATAATATCCCTGTCCTGTCCACTAAAACCTTCAACAACACTCCCAAATCTCACCTTATTAATCCTTTGCTTTGGTTTCAAGAATTCCCGACATCAAAAAACCTTAATTACCTCTTTTCACTGAAACCTTTTAGCTTCGCATAATATTTGTTTGTTGGGGAAAAAAATGGCTCCGGAGATTGTTAGTGGGTCTGCTAATGCAATGACAGGTGGCGGTTTAGTGAAGGCCGCTAGCCTGTGTAGCAGAGCGTACGTGACGTTCTTGGCCGGTAATGGGGATTACGTGAAAGGGGTGGTGGGGCTGGCCAAGGGGCTGCGGAAGGTCAACTCTCCTTACCCGCTCGTCGTGGCGGTCTTGCCGGATGTCCCGGAGGAGCACCGCCGATTACTGGTGAGCCAGGGCTGTATCGTCCGTGAAATTGAGCCGGTTTACCCGCCGGAAAACCAGACTCAGTTTGCTATGGCGTACTACGTCATCAACTACTCCAAGCTCCGTATCTGGGAGGTAAGCCTAAATCCTCGAGAGTATAACTAGTTAATAACATTAACTGATAGTAGAGAGATATTTGGCTGTCTAGTATAATTTCTTTTTTCAAAATGTAAATTTAAAAAGTTATTTTGATAAATTTTTTAAATTTTAGTATTTTAAAATTATAAAAAGTTGATTAATTAAATATTTATTTTAATTTTTAAAGTTAATAGTGATCAAATAAGTTAAAATTGACTTGATAAAAATTATAAATTGCATGGTTTTGAAGCTAAATGATGATTTGTGAATGCAGTTTGTGGAGTATAGCAAGATGATATACTTGGATGGGGATATTCAGGTGTTTGAGAACATTGACCACCTGTTTGACCTGCCGGACGGCTACTTTTACGCCGTGATGGACTGCTTCTGCGAGAAGACATGGAGTCACACCCCGCAGTATAAGATTGGATACTGCCAACAGTGCCCGGAGAAGGTGCAGTGGCCGGAGGAGCTCGGCCCTCGCCCGCCGCTTTATTTCAACGCCGGAATGTTCGTGTTTGAGCCCAGTCTTTCCACTTACGATGACCTTTTGAATACCCTTAAAGTCACCCCTCCCACTCCTTTCGCCGAGCAAGTACGTATCTCAATCAGTAACAATTTTGATCTATATATTGTAGTGTTGATGAGTATTTTCTGATTAATCCTGGTACTAATACAAAACTGTCTAACTGATCTCAATTAGTAACAATTTTGATCTATATATTATAGTGTTGATGAATATTTTCTTGACTAATACAAATTGTCTGATACCGTTTTTCCAGGATTTCTTGAACATGTTTTTCAGAAACGTTTACAAGCCGATCCCGAATGTGTACAACCTGGTACTCGCCATGCTGTGGCGCCACCCGGAGAATGTGGAGCTGGAGAAGGTGAAGGTGGTTCACTACTGCGCCGCCGGGTCGAAGCCGTGGAGGTTCACCGGAAAAGAGGCCAACATGGACAGGGAAGACATCAAAATGCTGGTTAAAAAGTGGTGGGACGTATACAACGACGAGTCATTGGATTACAAGAATATGCCGCCGACGGCGGCAATTGGCGGTGGCGGGCTTGAGGTTGAAGACGACAAGTTCAAGGCGGCGGCGGTGCTCCCCAAGACCGGCGTTGTTCGTTACATCACCGCCCCGTCTGCTGCTTAATCAGCCGCCTCTGGTCCTTGTATGTATATATATATATACGCCATATATAATGTATGTTTTTGTTTGATGTTTCGGAGCTTTTGGTAATTGCAAACGTTTGGAAAGAATTAATTTTATCAATCATCTGGATATTTATCAACAATCTGCCATTAAAGAAGTAATTGCTGGTGCGAGTAATCATCTTGATGGTTAAGCAAAACATTTGTATTGTGACTATTTAGGGGAAAAATATATATCTGGAAATGATTGGTTATTAGCATTTCATATTTAATTTGCGAACTTTTAATTGTCAAAAACTAACCAAATGCATGATAATCATTATGCAAATAATAATAATAATAATAATAATTTTCTCTTATCTAAAAAAATTTTATAATGACAAATTCATGACGATTGTGCTATCTATACTAGCCAATACAAGTTACATGGGAAGAATATACACTTACAAACATAAGTATTGTTTACTAAATTACTAACAAAAATGGATAGAACCTAAAATACTTGTGAGTCTCTCCTAGGAATCTTTTAAACTTCAAAATACATGAGTAAATTACAATATAAAAAATATTGAAGTAAATTAAAATTAATAGCATAATTGAAATTAAAGAAAATGATATCTTCATCAAGGAGTTATACTTTTATATATATATATATATATATATATATATATATATATATATATATATATTAATAACTTAGTCCTTCAATTATGACTAAAATCATTTTAAATCCTCAAGATTCTCAATTTTAAACAAGGATAATGTTAAGTTTTCGTCTCAACTTGACAAAAAATAAAATAAATCAATAAACTAAAATAAATCAATTATTATTAGAGAACTAAAGTAGGATTTCACAAATTATTTTCCTTCAATTCTTATATTGAAACTAATTTTGTAATATTATTTTTCATTTCTCGACTTTCTAATTTAATTAAATTCCAAAAGCATTTCTGACTTGTTAAGAACATAATTTCTTGTATAAGAAATATGAGACTCAGTGCAAATAATGGAACACTCGATCCATTTCAATACAAACGGTGAGAAGTCTGGAAACAATCCGTATAACATTATCTGGTTGGCTCGAAATCAATTGACTTGGGAAGGACGATCTGATCTACAGCTGGTAAAGATATGTGGCGCACGGCTAAGAGAAGTCTGGAAGATTGGTACAGCTTCAGACGACGTGGTGATCACCCCCTGTTCCGGCTGGCTCTTTTTCCGTCCTCAGGTTCGGCGAGCTTCGGTGCGGTTAGTTCTTGATGATGCAGGGGGCCTTCCAAGCTATAAATTTACAAGTCAATTAAGTCGATCACTATGTATGTTAAGTTATTACTGTAGATCCATCAAATTACTATTGCATGTTTTTCGATTTACTCTGTAGCTTCATCAATTTGGTAGAGTAAGTTGTCATTTTGGTCCACTGACTATTGTAGTAGTGTTAATTGTTATCCGCGACTTTCAAAAATGTTAATTGTGTACCTTGAGTATGCATTTTATCAATTTTGATCACGCCGGTCAAATTGCCGGCCAAATGTGACCAGAAAAATTAAATCAGTTTTTATTCTACAAGAGGTAAAATAGTCATTGCTTGTTATGTCTGAATTGGAATTGACTCTATCTAACTTGACCAAAGTTAATTGCCCTATTCTCGCCAAATCCATTCAAACCTAATTGACGAATCGCGAAAGGGTAGAAGAGGCGAAATCGGAAGAAGAGAAAATCGAAGAAGGAACTGAGAGAAGTACAGTTAACCAACTTGATCGCCATCAACTGCCTTTGAAGTAGCCATTCGAATGGCTATGTCGTCTTCTGCTGGGCAAATGGGTATTGCGGCCAAACATCTCCAAACAAGTAAGAAATTCTTTTGTTCTTCAAAATACTCTTAATTTGGCATCTTTCATAGTTATAATGCTATTTTGTCGTTGTTGATTGTATATGTGGTGTGCGTACAATTGAGTTCAATAACATTGCATCAGTGAATGTGTAGGCTTGTGCTTTATATATATTGAGAATATTAAATGTGGGTCGGGGACCAATTTCAGAGTAAAAATAATTGCTGATAATATTACTTGTGGGGACCAATGGTTGTATACTTCTTATGATAGGGTTTAGGGTAAAGCAGTATAGTATTGTTGTGGGGATCAATTTGTTGATAATTGTGTTGCGCTCTGTGTATATGGTTAAAAATAACTCAACTCAATGTGGGATCCTTATGTTTAGCTTTTTGTTGATATGTCATGTGCATATGTTGGACGTAGGAATACTAACATGTGTTTATACATTGTTCTTACTTTTTAGGTACTTTACCAGGGATGAATTTGTCCCTTTGGACATATTTCTTTGTCCTAATGGAATAATAAATAGGCAAACTGAATTTAAGTATATTGATGAGTAAAATAGTGATAGTAAATAGAGGGTGTGAATCGTTCCACTAAGATCTATCAGGTCATTATTATAAGTTTATGTTGGAGATTGGGAGTTATAACACATGTAATATATGCAATAACAAGCAACTAGACATTAATATTAGATCAAAAATAAGCAAAGAAGCTAAACAATCATTTTAAACAATATGCAAGTATAAGATTAACACAAACAAGGAAAATAAGACTCGAGCATTAGATATAATCTTCTAAATTCAAACATACACAACCTATAGGATTGAATAAAGAGCACGCAATCAAGAGATTGAGAGGATGCATACATGAATTATAATCTAAAGGTCATTCTCGTAACCATCCAAACAAATTAAAATTAGCAGGACTACAAACATTTTCATTCTCTAATGAATTAATCCCAAATCTTTCAAGCATAGTAAGCACTAAAAGCTCCATATTTCACTATTTTTATAGTGGAAAATATGATTTAGCTATTGACTAGCTTGAAATCTTGACACCGTTCTTGTTGTGACCAAAATTTCTCTTAAAGCATGTCAATGAATGCTATACTACACACTAAATATTAACAAGATGCACACACAAATCCTTTATAAACTCAAGAACCCTAAGGGTGCGTTTGGGTTATGGGTTTAGCTATAAGGAATGTGAATGAAAGTCATTATTATTGTTTGGTTGACAAGTTTCTAGAATATTACTATGGGATTTGATTACCCCCTTAATTAGAAAGTTCATTTCCTAATAAAATAAAGGTTTCAAGTCATTACATTATTTCCCCTCCTAATTGGTAATTTGATTTTTAAGTTTGGATTATTGCTTTTAGATTTTTGTTTTTATTATTCCCAAAAAGATTTTTGTTTTTATTTTTTTTTTGTTCATATTGGTGCTTTGGATGTCTTTATATTATAATAAATTGTCTTGATTTTTTTGCTCTTATATTTTTAAAACCTTTATTCCATTATAGGATTATAAATAACAAAACGGCAATATTGATAATCATTCCAATTTCACCTTACTACCAAACATGCAAAATACTTTCACCTACACACATTACCATTACCAAGTATTTAATTCCTATTCCAATTCTCATGTGTGAACCAAACACACCCTAAGTTAGGAATTCTACCATTTATGCAATAATCAGCAAAATGAAACATCTAGATATGTTGTATATTATACTCTACCCTAAGTTAGGAATTCTACTGCAATAATCAACAAAATGAAACATCTAGATATATTAAGCATAAGTAACATAAAGGAAATAGATGAAAGGATATAAAACTAGCTATTCATTAAAATGAAAATAAGTTCTTGAAACCCTTCCCTTTATACGGGAGGTGGTGGGTTCGAGCCTCAATGGAGGCAATACTGACTCTTGTACTTCAATAGGTTGAGAAAGTAGTTATGAACAGATACTGCATTGTAATAGAGTTAGTAGTATTCAAAAAAAAGTTCTTGAAATTCAAGCGTCTAATTGAATGTTATAACAAGCTTAAATGTATAATGGAAAGGCAATCCTAGCATAATATAATCTATAAATATGTAAAGAAATAACTAGTATAGGTTCATTAAGTCATTATTATAAGTCCATTAACTTACTATTATATATAGATCCATCAAGACATTACTACATGTCTATTAAGTCACTATTGTAGGTCCATCAACTTACTATTACAAGTCAATCAAGCCACTATTATATATATTACAAGTTCATCATTAAGTAATTATTATAAGTCTACTACGCAATTATTGAAACAATATATTAAAAAAAACACACACACACATCAATATGAGTATCATTTAAAATATCTCAACATGAGATTTTAACAATAATCTTTTTGTACATCAATTTTATTTATATAAAAAGGAAAAAAGAATAATATATGTAAGTTATGATTGGTCAATTAGTGTCCTTCTAATCGACCTACAATATTATTTTAATTGACATACACTCATGTTTGGTCTATCTAAATTTGTTACGGCTTTATAGCATTGTTTTTAATGGATTTAGATTCACATTGCAGCATGAATCCAATTCATGATATAATTTACCTTAAAGTTGTGTTAGGTTCAAAATTCAATTTATTTTGTTCATTCAAGAACAATTATATTTGTAGTCTTTTGGTTCTTGATGTATATGTATTGCAACTAACATGAAAATGTGTTGGGGAGTCTGGTTCAAATTAAAGAACCATATATAATCAAAATCGAAATCTAATAATGTTTAACAATTAAAATTGATTATAGTAAAAGTAACATATTTATCTTTTTATTACTCAATATTAAACGAGGATTGAAAATTATGGTTACAATTGTTAGTAATAATTGAATAATATGAAACTAAAATGGAAAATGCATGTTAATCATCAAAGATGGTTGGAGGATAACTTGATTCCCATCTGGCCATCTCTACACGTTAAAAATGAACCAACAAGTCCTGAAAGAGGTGAACAGTAAGTGAAGTATGAATCCCGTATTTGAAATTAAAGTTTCTTGTCAATATCATACTGCTAGATTTGTAATTTTTGTCTTTTTTATATTATATTATATTTATTTATTATTATATTATAATGCAATGAGAAAGTGAGACTGCTTTCAAAAAAAGTAAAAGAGTATTGTAGAGATATAAAGAGAAAAAATTGTAAATTTGATAATGTAAAAACGAAAGTGAAACATTTATTACACATGGATGAAAACCAAACAAAGAAAAAAAAAGTCTAATGTTGTACACACACATCGGAGAAAGATTTGACCACTGTACTGCACCTTAATTCATGCATAAAAAAATAAAATAAAAAAAGATACAACTTTGACTTGGGCTCACAATTATGAAATCTTGAATACAAAACCGATGATGAGCACAGTACAAGTGGCTGGGGAGAGGTCAGATGGTTGGTTGAACACTTGAATTCAAAAATAATTACATGCATGCAGTGGGTTTCAGTGCTCGGAAGTCGAAAGTCAGGATCAGGCCAGCCCAGGCAAGCCCATGTGATTTGGTGGACCGAGTGAGGCAAAATATTTGATCAAATAAATTAAAAATTAGCTAATAAGCATTTTACCAAACATCGTTAAAATTTGTCATTCTTTTGCTAATCCATCCATGCAAACATTAAGCTAATTGTTATATGTCATAGGTAAACAATTTACTCTTAAAGTATACATTTCTTACCTATCAACCTTAAAATTAGATTTACTCCATTTACAACCGTATAAGTCTTAAAGCAGGTTCATAAAATTAGGATATAGCCTGTCAAAATTGAAAAATCTGTATTTCTAACCATCAATAATTGATGGTCAAGTTACCACTTACCAGATAAAAGTATAATAATTCAAACTCTACATTAAATACAAATCGTACATTCAGTTTGGCAGATTTGAAGCATTGAAGTTTTGAAATAATAGTGACTAAGATTTGATTAAATAAAATCGTACATTCAGTTTGGCAGATTGAAGCATTTAAGTTTTGAAATAATAATGACTAAGATTTGATTTGATGGACTACTCCGTACATACTGAGCTGCAAGGCTACAATTAATGAGACCTGCGAATCTGCGATGAACGATACCAATAACAAAGAAACTACGTACGACAACATACTAATGTGGAATGTGGCTGGGATACTACTTTACAAATTTTATGTAACCATGCAATTTATAGCATTTTCTTAAGGGATAACGGTTAACGCTGTGTGCATATATACAAATTTTAAGTGGCCGGGGAAGTCAAATATAATTTTGGCTACTATTAAGATTTTATTAAAGAATATATTTTGATTTACAAAAAAGAGGGCAAATCGATCTGGTGGCCATAGTCAGTGGAGGACTATAAACAAGTAAACAAATATATGTTGTTCATAACTGGTTTAAACTAAGAACACTACTAAATAGCTCTCAAATAGAGTTGAGCTTGAAACCTTACAATTACCAAGTCAACTATTCGACTAAGTTGGATTTTAAAAAAAAAATACTATAAATCATTTTAGTTGTCTTAATTTTTAGATCACATGTTTCTTTAGCTAATGTACACTAAGATTTTTACACACCAATATTAGTCTAGCTTGTTCATGGCATGTACCTCTAGTTAAATTATAACAGATACATGAACACACCATCTTATCCACAAGATCATTGTAGATACAGATTCTGAAGCTATGTTTCATGCTATTAAGGGTGAGGGTGATCCGCAACCGGATTGGAGGCCATTATGAGACAAATTCAAGATTGTGATCGGACATCTGTCACATCTTTCGGGGAAGAAAATCAGTGTACAGATTATCTTGTCAATCTGGGACAAATTAAAATGAAGATTGGGAAACACTAATCTTGGAGGACCCTCGGATGGGGTTAAGGACATCATGGAGGCTTGACTACTAGACATATTTATTAATTCTCAGGGCCTTTGGTCCCTCCGTCACACAAAAAAAATAAAAATAAAAATTTGTGAGACTAATTAGACTGATAAAATACTTCATATCTTCAAGTGCAATAAGCCACTTACTTCAGAACTTCACTCACTTACTATCATCCACTTTAATACTAGGATTGTTGTTTACCTCATTCGAAGTGCTCTCGCATTCTCGCTAGCTGTCTTTGGTTTCCATTTTCCAGAAAATAAATAATTCTAGAGGAATATTCAGTAGTTAAAATGGAGCTTTCCAATTTAGTCGAAAAATCGTACCTGAAATTCGATCAATTCAAAAATGTGGTAAAGCTCTTCCGCGTTATGGAGCTCTGCTTCGGCCTCGTTTTTCTCTCGTGGACATCTGCTCGCTTGCCTTCTGCGCTCAAAATCTCCGGCTACTATTTCCGGCAGGTATTGACGATGATGATCAGTCCGCTCTTTATTTTCATCGTCAGCAACTTCATCGTCGTCATTCTGCTGCTCAATTCCAGCCTAGTATATCAGAACACCTCCATTGACGACGAGACTAAACTCTGTAAATCACTCACGGAAAGCAGCATCCATTGCGGGAAATTATCCGAGATTTTCGCTCCCGTACCGGCACCGGACGAAATCGTGTTCCAGGACAAACGGACAATCTCCGAAGTGATCGCTAATCGCGAAAGCGACAGAGAGATGGAAACGGTTACAGATGTAAAGTGCTGTTCGGAACAGGAAGCTTCTCCGGTGAGAATTCAAACAGAGAATTCGAAAGATGCAGTTGAATCGGAGAGTTGCGAGGAGTCCCCGCTAACGGCCGAGATAGAAATTTACCAGACGCCTTCAAATCCGGAAACGGTTGATGAACTGACCAATGAGGAGTTGGCGCCAACAGAGATAGAAAATTTCCGGAGACTTTCAAATCCAGACGACGCTACGGAGGAGGAAACAGTTGATGAACTGACCAATGAGGAGTTCCAGCGAGCCATTGAGGCCTTCATTGCTAAACAGATAAAGTTCCATCGGGAAGAGAGGTAGAGACATAGTACACATTCACTGCATGTAATATATTCCTTCATAGCCAAGCTTGAATGAATAATACGCAGTAGGTTCTTCGTATGAATTTCTGTTTTAATTATTATTATTATTGGTGAGGAGAAACTCATACAAGAGGAAAAAAAACTTAGACTAGCCTAAGATGGTGTTTTAAAAAATTGAAAGTCTAACCGAAAAACTAGAAATGCTGCACTTATTTGACTTTTTTGGGCTAATTTAATTCTTATTTAAAAAAAAATCATATAATTCATGTCTATCGTTATCACTGAGCATGACCAATACTAATTTTAAAATTTGAATTAGGTACAAGATTCAGGTTTTATCTATTTCTACCCACTCGAAATGGGTGGAGATTATCGTACCTATTACCCACAAGAGTAAGATTTGGTTTAATTACCTGAGTGGTGGCAGGTTTTTCTGGATGGTCAACCAAAAATTTTGTTCTCGAAACAAAAAAGTGTTGAAAATGAACAGTTGACTTGTTGATTTTTAGTTTTTCTGAAGACTAATTTTAAGAATTGAAGACCAGGAAATATTAAAATAATGATAAAAGCATAGTGTTTGCTTACATGAAACAAGTCAATAAGAAAAAGGCAAACTATGTTAGGAAAACAAGGAGAGGGCGGCGAACAACCCAAAGAATTTTATTTTAGTTAGTTGATTTTAAGGAGAGATGCAGAGGATTGTGTTTGAAAGATGCAATTTAAATGTCAAAACTTGGAACCATTCAATTCTTGGCTGCCAGCTTGTCCTAGATATATCAGAAGAAGCTGCAGGCGGCAATTCGATCAAAAGAGATCTATCATCAAAGCAGTGGGTTAGTTGATCGAGTTCATTTCTGATGGTGCAGAAGACTGTGTTGAAGGTAGATATTTCATGTGAGAAATGCAAGAAGAAGCTCCTCAAGGCTGTCTCAGGAGTTGAAGGTATTATGTAATATTCAATGTTCACCTCTTTAATTTGTGTTATGCTATTATTTTGATCACTTTCTATTGTATATGGTCTCCTTCATTCTCATTCTCCCCATGCATAATAGAATGAGTATGTAGTCCATATGAATATATATATATATATATATATATATATATATATATATATATATATATATATATGATATCAAATCTAGCTTACGACTAGTAAAGAATTCATGATCGAGTGGAGCGAAATCAGTTTGTAATTTTAGATAATAACTCATTAGCTTAATTTGTAATCAGTTTGTGATCAGTTTGTGATATTTTGTTTATCGACTAGGAACACGATGCAAGTTTTATCTAAAGTGCACCTTCAGGCTTATAACCTCATATATATATATATATATATATATATATATATATAGACTTGGATGCATCATTATGAACTAATTAGATTTGGATGTAGAAGAGTGTAGTTGTTATAATAGTTAATAACGTACTCAATTTTCTTTGTGTTTGTGGTAGGGATTGATAAAATTGAGATCGATGAAGCAAAAGGGAGTTTGAGTGTAACGGGAAGTTGTGATCCTTATGAGATGATTGTGAAAGTAAAAAAGACGGGCAAATTTAAGGAAGTGGTGAGTATTGGGCCTCCGCCTGCTCCTCCAAAACAAGATGCTCAAAAAAAGCCTGAAGAAAAAAAGGCGGACGGAAAGAAGGCGGAAGAAAAGAAGGTGGAGAAAATACATCCGTTTCCGGACTATATATATTTTCCTCCACCACCACACTATTATCCTCCACTAGCGCATGTAACCCCACCACAAGATTCCACCCCACTATGTAATATATTGTGACTTTATTTTTAGTATTTATTTATCAATTTCAAACCGTTAGGATCTCCTCACAACATTTGATATAACCTTTAGAAAAATAATAAATTTAAAAGTCATGATGGAGTTCCAATCTCCTCGTCGCTCAACAAAAAAAAATTATGGTCTATGTGTTGTGTGTGGTCCCTCAAAAAGGTAACATGCTCACATACATGAATAGCGTGTTAAACAATATATATTTATAAAAGTAATAAGTGTGCATTTTAAGCCTATAACTCAATAAACAACAAATAATATAATGAGATGTGGAGCTTTACTAATAAATAAAAATACAATATATATATTTATGTGTAAAAATCGTGAGCCTTTCTTGATAGTGCCAAACCAAAATATAGTTTCATTATGTTGTTGTGAGGTTACATTTTCAAGATTGAGCTCTTTGAAGCCATTAATAGTGACCTTGCTTGGAGAATAAGATGGAGAGAGAAGGGAAGAAAAATGGAGCCTACTATTGTAAAATCTACTATACTTAAAACTCCAAAATAACTTAATCAATTTTAATTCTTCAATTAGGTTTCAAGACATTAGAGTATTAGACTATGTCTTCTTTGACATGGACTCTAGAACTAATTAGATTCCAATGAGCCATTTTCCCATAACCACAACACAATTTAAATAGTTCAAAGTAATTTAACATGAACAACCATTTTAAAACACTCATAATTCTTTATGAGGTAATATCTTACCATTGGAGTTTGAATATGTGATCATTAATTTAGAATGATAACATAAGTGTCATCATACTACATAGTAATTGTCATGATAAATTATTTGTTATTTGTATGAGTTTACATAATTTATGTACTACTAAAATAAAATTACTTGATAGAAAACTAATTTATAATTTATTAAATTATGTGTCTGAAATTAATATATTAGACACATGTAGTTAACATATTATAGGGCGTTTGGTCATGTAGTTAACATATTACGGTGCGCTTAGTTGGAGGGAGGGAATTAAGTGGGAAAGAAATTACAATTCTATGGGAGATGAATATTGTGGGAATAAAAAAAAAGAAGAAATAATGCACATTATAATCGAAAGAGAGAGATCAAACGTCAATTTTATGTTAAAAAGATGGAGTAATTTTGTCTCAAAATACGGGCCTATTATCCAATAGAAACGTAAAGCCCAACAGACTGGCATCACCGGCCCAACTGCACTGCACTTTAAGATCGAGGAGAGCTGAAGCTTGAAGAGATCTCACTTGCTGAAGACGAAAACTCCTGCGTCTCTTTCTGCTCCCAAATTCTCTCTTTCGCTCGCTCGATCTAATCGCCATGACGAAGCAGCACGCTAATTGGTCTCCTTACGACAACAATGGAGGGTAATATTTGCTTTTATATCTTCGGTTTAATTTTCTCCCTAGTATTGGGCATAGTGCCCTAAAATTGAACAATTTGTGCAGGACATGCGTGGCGGTAGCAGGTGCGGATTACTGCGTAATCGCGGCAGATACTCGGATGTCCACCGGCTACAACATTCTCACTCGCGATTACTCCAAAATCATTAAACTGTAAACTGTTTCCTTTATTTTTATTTTTATTCTAGCTGGTTCTTTTCCTTTTTGTGATCATATTCTCTTATAATCTCCTTGGTGAATTAAATTTTTGTTTGGAATTATGCTAAAAAATTGTGTTTCTATGGGAAGGTAGAGGTTGTATTCAGTATTTTAGAATTCGGTGCTTATAATCCCATAATAGACAAAAGGTTTTGGTGTCAATTTCACCTTGTAATACTTATAATGCTTGCTTTACTAGTTATGTTTTGGGAAAAGCCCCTTGGTGATAGTATTATTATTCATTTTTTATTCAATAGATGAGAACAGTTTTTGGCAAAATATCATCTTTAAGTGAAATGGTAATACATTGAAGGTGATAGCCACTTCAAGCTAAAGGCTTTCCAATTTCCTTCCTTCTATGTATACAACCTGCTTATTGGCCAATAAATACCAAGGAGGCAAGGAAATGATATTGGTATCTGTTTCACCTATGAGGGTTATCCATTGCAGCCAATTACATCAATAGATACCATCTAATACTGCCTTTGAATTCTTCATCTGCACTTGATATAGTGTTCTAGTGCCTTAAGATACCATCACGGTGAGAAGCCATATGACTACAAAAACCTCCCTCTCTGCCATTTAGCTCTGCGGTGCTCAAGTGAGAGCCATTCATCTGACAGTGCTATTCATTGAACAGCTCAGGGTCCCTAAATGGGATAGGGAATATCTTTGCCCATCTGGAAGCTCCCCATCAAAGGAAAATCCATTGGAATCAAATTTAGAAACTAAATTGAGTTAGATAAAATTAAATTGTAACTAAAAAGTATCCCTTGTAAGTTGTACTCACCCGGAGCATTGTTGGATGTAGGAACCAAGTCAGTGGATGAAATTTATGCAATATATAAGGATTATAAGCATTGGACATTTTCTTAATTATACCTCATTACATGACATTAGATAATTTTATTCATTGGTTTTGTCGATTAATTAGTAAAATATTCTCTTAACTATATTTTGTACTTACTGATGCAGTGCAGATAAATGTGTGATGGCCTCTTCTGGGTTTCAGGCTGATGTGAGAGCTTTGCAAAAGCTTTTGGCAGCCAGGCATTTGGTAAGATGTTGAGACATTCTAAATATGATTTTTGTAGCTGTCATTATTCTCTGAATAGAAAATTGGGATATCTTCCACATTATTTATCTCTCAATTCTCACGATCTGGTATATCCATGTTGGATTTCCTAATGTAATCTGTTATGGATGTCATGAAGCTGGATCTAATCAGCTGGTTAAGGATATTTCCTTTTCCTAGTGAAACTTTTATGAGATACCACATATGCTGTATAGTGGAGGCCAATTGTTTACAACTATCATTTATTAGCTTATGTTTGTGTTTGAGGCATAAAACCCAAAATATGTTGTTGACAATTTGTTCTTTGTTATTCAAAATAGATCTATCAACACCAACACAACAAGCAGATGAGCTGCCCAGGGATGGCTCAGTTACTTTCAAACACCTTGTACTACAAACGGTTTTTCCCTTACTACTCTTTCAATGTTGTAGGGGGCCTTGATAACGAAGGTAACACATTGCCGTCCAGCTTGAGCTTTACTGTCTGTCTAGATTAGGAGATAATGACCTTTTATTTTTGTTCACCTCCTTTCTTTTCTTGAAATCTTTCAGGCAAAGGGTGTGTTTTCACATATGATGCTGTTGGATCATATGAGAGGGTTGGTTACAGTTCTCAAGGTTCTGGTTCTACGTTGATCATGCCTTTCTTGGATAACCAGCTGAAGTCTCCTAGCCCACTGTTGTTACCTGCCCAGGTTTGGAATTTACTTCATTGGCATGACTTCTTTAGAAATAATGTTTAAGGTTTGATATCTAATAAAGATCCCATTGCTTGCCCAGGATGCTGTTACTCCACTTTCTGAGAATGAAGCAATCGATTTAGTGAAGACATGTTTTGCATCAGCAACTGAGAGGGATATATACACTGTAAGCCTCTTTGTTTCTTTGCTGTCTCCATGTTTTAGTATTTTCTATGTTTGGTGTTCTAAGAAATACTCACACAAAATTATTACCAATCATTCCAATCAACACTGCCTCTATAACTATAAATTAACCTTAAAGCAAATAATTTCAGGTTGTATATTTTATTTTTTTGTGAAAAATGGCTGAGAATCCATTTAGTTTCTCTGCTATAATTTGAATTTCTTAGAAATGGTACTAAAAGTAAAGAGTGTATGCAAGTGAACGGTGGCACTGACAATATGATGGAGATGCTAGTTGGATGAGAAGATGTGGGTGTTTGTGTGCCTTTAGTTCACCCTTTTGTGTTGTTTATTTACCACAAATAGAATAACTTTATGAAGATTGAATCCCAATGGAAGAACAAACAAATGATTTTTATTCTATTTGATGAACTTCAAACAATATAAGAGTATTCCACTATTCCTAATTTCCTACTACACATTTCTGGACAAGTTTTCGTACTAACCTGTAACCTGGAGCCAATCTAACTGCTTAGATTTGAACACTTTGCTATGATATTCCATACTTGGGAAAGTTTATTGAGTGACTTAAAAATTGTTTTCGAATTAACGAAGGGTGAAGTTTCCATCGTTTATTGCATTAAATCATGTTTGTATTGGTCATTTATCATGTTATATTTGTCCTGCAGGGTGACAGGTTGGAGATAGTCGTACTGAACTCGGAAGGTATCCGTCGTGAAGAAATGGAGCTTAGGAAAGATTGATCACCCTGCACCCACATTGTGTTACTAGTTCTTGTTGGTTGTAGACACTGAATCTTCCTTCCAATCGCACTCTATGTATTTCCGTTTTGAATTATGTAATTTGAATTTGCATTTGTTACCAACTAAAAAGGGTAATAGACTATATGGAGAGCTGGTTTGTCAAACCTCTTTTTTCTCTTACTAAGGACCCAGCAAGCAGCAGAAGAAATTGAGTTAAAAGTGTTAGAAGTACTCGTTCAAAAAATTAGCTATAACAAGTGGGGATGTTAAATCATGGGGTTGTTCAAAAAATGACTATTTCCTATATCAAGTGGATATGAAATTCTTACATAATTTTTACTTGTTAGTAATCTTTCTTTCACAGATATAACTATATAAATAAAATGTAATTAAACTAAATTTGAATATTTATGGATTAATTTTTTGGTGGAGCTGAACAAGTTGGTCGGTTCTCCCCAATCTAAATAATTTGATTCATTGCGGTAGCTAGGTGTCCACCGGCAATGACGTTTGCGATTACCCCAAAAATCATTGACCTGTTAACGATTTTGTGTTGAATTATGCTCAGGAATTTCATGTGTTTCGGTGGGTAGCTAGGTAGAGGGTTGCATTCACTTCACTATATTCGAATTATTCGGTGTTTACAGAAGAATTAGTTTACTAGCAAAGAAAACAAAGTTGAATTACCAGAAAGAGGATAGCGAAAAATGGTTACGGAGCAAAATTCCAGTAGTTCTCTGCAAGTTTTCTGCATTGGAACGGCCGATACGAAGCTTGAGGAGCTCCGATTCCTCTCCGAAGCCGTTCGATCCAATCTCAGTAGCTTCTCCAGTAACTCTTCAACCAAGGTCCATTGCTTACTGCTCCCTTCTCTAATTTTTTGTTTCTTCTCCCGAATGTCATGCTTTTCTCAACTGCAACTTGTTCTGCTCGATGTTTGTTTAAACATTCTATATCGATGCTTCAATCGAAGATCCGTCGTATGAATGAGTTTCCACAATGCACCAGAATTAGTGAAGTCCTGCTGTGTGTGTGCCAGTGTGTGTTTTTTTTTTTTTTTTTTTTTTTTTTTTTTTTTGGTTAAA
>NC_044927.1:2095236-2102314 GCF_003576645.1 Ipomoea triloba | reverse complement strand
GTGTTTTTTTTTTTTTTTTTTTTTTTGTTTTTGTTTTTGGTTAAAGTAAAATAATAAGTAATGAAAATAAGAGAAAATTTCCTGTATTTCGTCACAAACTTTTGATCTGCTTGCATGACAACATACAGGTGGATGTCACAGTGGTGGATGTCTCAACCAGTAGTGAGAAGGATGCTGATAGCTGTGGAGATTTTAATTTTGTATCAAGAAAGGATGTTCTTTCCTTCTATTCTGGGACAGGGGAAGGGGGAAAACACTCTGTTCTGCTTCCGGATGATAGGGGCAAAGCTATTGCGATCATGAATAAAGGGCTTGAGAACTTCCTCAATAAAGTTCATAGTGATAAGGTTCTTGCTGGAGTTGTTGGCCTAGGAGGCAGCGGAGGGACGTCTTTGTTGTCATCTGCTTTCCGCTCTCTCCCAATTGGAATCCCCAAACTGATTGTGTCAACTGTGGCTAGTGGTCAAACGGAGCACTATGTTGGAGCATCAGACTTGGTATTGTTTCCTTCAGTAGTGGATGTTTGTGGGATTAACAGTGTTAGCAGGGTTGTTCTATCCAATGCTGGTGCAGCATTTGCTGGTATGGTGGTTGCAAGACTCCTGAACTCCGAAGAATCCCCTACTGTTGATGATAAGGTTACTGTTGGGATTACAATGTTTGGGGTTACTACGCCATGTGTTAATGCAGTTAAAGAAAGATTGACTAAGGAAGGATATGAGACCTTGGTTTTTCATGCAACTGGAGTTGGCGGTAGGGCCATGGAGGATCTGGTTAAAGGAGGATTTATACAGGTATTTTCACTCTCTCTCATTTTTGTTTCTTTTGTTTTTAATTCCTATTTGACTTGTGTAGTGCAAAACAATGACTTTGATGTGTTAAACTTGAAAAGTAATGGGCTATTGCATTTCAATGATTTTTATGAATCTTCCTGTGTTGCTCTCTCATAAGTGCTCTTTATCACTAGAAAGTCAATGGTTTTCAATAGATAACAACCTTTTTTTCTTTTATGCCCTTTCCTTCTATCTTCATCCTAGGGTGTATTGGACATCACTACGACTGAGGTTGCAGATTACCTTGTTGGAGGTGTTATGGCGTGTGATAGTTCTCGCTTTGATGCAATATTAGAGAAGAAGGTTCCTTTAGTTCTAAGTGTGGGAGCCTTGGATATGGTAAATTTTGGTCCCAAAAGTTCCATACCTTCTGATTTTCAGCAAAGGAAGATTCATGTGCATAATGAGCAGGTAATGGTATTGTCTCACAAAAATCAGCACCCTCCGCTGTTTTTCTTCATTATAAAGTTCTAGTCAATTCATTTAGAATATTTCTGGAACTCCCATCTACCAAGATAAATAAGTTTGTGGGTACTAAGTGGCCCTTGTGATCAGTATAGCCTTTTACTTATAATTGCAATTAGAAGGTAGCTACATATTCTCAAGGGATTTTCATCTCAATTTGACTACCTAGTTAGAATATATCTGGCAGCACAGTTAAGTATGTGTGTGTGTGTGTGTTTTGAAGTATACGGTTTTGGATGAATTAACTTGTTTACTAAAAGAGATGATTAGTTGAATTGTGCATCTTGAATTCACTGAATGCATTCTTTTCCCAGGTTTCTCTTATGCGAACTACTGCAGATGAAAATAAGAAATTCGCTGCATTTATAGCGGAGAAGTTGAATAAATCATCATCTAAGGTATGTGTTTGCTTGCCAGAGAAAGGTATCTCTGCTTTGGATGCCCCAGGGAAAGCATTTTATGATCCTGAGGCAAGTGGATGCCTTGTTAACGAGCTACAAAGGCTTATTCAGATTAATGAAGACCGTCAGGTACCCATCCCACTGAGTCATTTATAAAGTATTGGCAGTCTCCAACCCTCTTTCTGTTGGTAACTTATTTCCAGGACTCTACCTCTATGGCCACTTATACTGACAGTTGATTTTTCTTTGTATTGGTAGGTTAAAATTTTTCCTTATCATATTAATGACCTGGAGTTTGCAAATGCATTGGTTGATTCCTTCTTAGATATATGTTCAAATTCTAAAGCTGTAGATACTCACCAAGCTAGCTATGAATCCATCGAAGAAGATAATCAGACAAAGCTCCCAAGCGTTGAAAGTCTTCATTCTTGCCCAAGTGACTTCCCTGATGCAAAACCAGGTAATTTTCATTCCTTATGTTTTCACTTATTAGCATCTCATATTTAAAAAGAAGGGTTCCTTCATCAGCTGATATAGGAAAGGAAACACAGGAGAACTGGGGACGGTGCTCTAATCTGTGTTTCAGACTTTCAGTGTTTCTCTGGTTGTTTAGGATATTACCCCTCTTCTTATTGCAATTTGTTTTCATCTTTTTTTTTCCCCCTAATATTTCCCTATAAATAAACCCTTTCACTTTCGTATGACTAGCTTTCATCTATATCTTCTATACAGTCAAAATGCTTGATAATTATAATCAATTGAATACCAAAGATCGGGGTTGGGCGATGGGAGAACAACTAATTAGGTCCATGATTCAGTACAATCAAATGGTTGTTGGAATGCGAGGGAGTTTTTCTGACCGAAGAAAAAAGAGAAGGTATCTTGATAGGGATCATGATGCGGGACACACTCGCCTAGTTAATGATTACTTTTCTGATGATCCGATATATCCAGAAGATATGTTTCGAAGACGATTTCGGATGCGAAAACAGTTAGTCCTGCGTATAGTGGATACCTTGCAAAGTCGGACTGATTATTTTCAACAAAAAGTCAATGCATCCAACAAAAAAGGTTTATCACCACTTCAAAAGTGCATTTCAGCTATTTCTCAATTAGCATATGGATCACCTGCCGACCCAATGGATGAATACCTATGCATGGGTGAATCAACTTCCATTGAGTGCCTACTCAACTTTTGTCGGTGTGTCATTGAAATTTTTGGAGGCGAATACTTGAGAAGACCGAGCGCAACTGACATCAAGCGCTTGCTTCACATGCATGAACAGAGGCACGGCTTCCCAGGGATGTTGGGGAGTCTTGATTGCATGCATTGGGAATGGAAAAATTGCCCAGCAGCTTGGAAGGGCCAGTTTACACGAGGTGATCATGGAGTTCCAACAATTGTACTTGAAGCAGTCGTGTCTGCAGATTTATGGATATGGCATGCATTTTTCGGCGTCGCAGGATCACATAACGATATCAGTGTGCTTAATGAGTCACCTTTATTTAATGTTGTCTTGCAAGGAAATGCACCGGATGTTTCTTTTACTGTGAGCAACACACAATATACAAAAGGGTACTTTCTTACAGACAACATCTACCCGAAATGGTCAACGTTCGTGAAGAGTTTTTTGTGCCCAGTGGACCCGAAGAAAAAGAAGTTTAAGGAAAGACAAGAGGCGACAAGAAAGGATGTCGAGCGGGCATTTGGGGTTCTTCAATCTCGTTGGGGAATTATTAGAGGTCCAGGGCGTTTGTCGTATAGGGAAAACTTGAAAGAAATAATAAATACTTGCATTATTTTGCATAACATGATTGTTGAGGATGAAGGGGATGCCATAGCCAATTGGGTGGATGATAAGGGTGGTGCGCTAGCACAAGCGTCTCAAGGCTCAACCCAAGAATTTCAAGAATACCTTCATAGATATTCCAATTTATGTGATTCTCAAGTACATCATCAACTTCGGGCCGACTTGGTTGAACACATATGGGCAAATAATTAATTTAAATTTTATTTTAGAAATGTAAATGCTCAATTATGTGATATTATATTAATTTTTGACAAAAATGTTACTAGTACTATTTACTAATATTAAATTATAGTTATAATTATATATTATTTAAATTCGAATGTTATTATTAAATTCTAAATTATACATTATAATTAAATTATTTATAATAATTTTTAAACATTTGATTATTGTAATTAACTTATAAATTATTATTATTATTATTATTATTATAAATTAGTATTATGATTATTACAAATTATAATAAATGAAAATATTAATGAAAGATATTTGAAATGATAGTAGAAACAAGAAATATACAGATGCAATGGGGAGATAGTGTATTGGAGATAGATGAGATACTGTGTGTTGATGTGGAGTGAGTGGACATCACAAATATGCACATACATTGTAGATGCCCTTAGGTTCTCTGATGCATTCTACTCAGTGTACAAATCTAATACATTGTGAGTATGATGGAAAACTTTGGGTGAGATATGGATTTACCAACATTGGCAATATGGTGTTTGTTTTTGTTTGGCTATAGACCTGAAACTCAATTTAACCTCTCTTAACAGAGACCTTGCAGAAAACACGAATGATACTACAGCAACTGAAGTATCAAATTAGCAAGAGAAAACCTATCATTGGGGCTGGTGCTGGAACAGGCATTTCGGCAAAATTTGAGGAGGCTGGTGGTGTGGATATGATTATTGTGTACAACTCGGGGCGGTTTCGGATGGCAGGCAGAGGATCCTTAGCTGGTTTGTTGCCCTTTGCTGATGCAAATGCCATTGTACTTGAGATGGCCAATGAAGTGCTACCTGTAAGGGAAAATTGTTTGCTTGTCTATTTGCATAACCACAAAGATTAAATGTACACTATAGTATCTTAATGATGATGGTTGTTGGCTTCTTTGAATTCTGAAATGCTCAGGTTGTGAAAAAGGTGCCAGTTTTGGCTGGAGTTTGTGCCACTGATCCATTCCGCAGGATGGATTACTTCCTGAAGCTGTTGGAATCTGTTGGATTCTTTGGGGTGCAGAACTTTCCTACTGTTGGATTATTTGATGGAAATTTTAGGCAAAACCTAGAAGAGACTGGAATGGGCTATGGGTATGTCCTATTATACAGATATGATCTATACACTCTTCCTTTGAAAAAAAAAAAAGCAGGCTTATAATCTGTTGCAACTGAACTAATCTCTGTATCCTTCTTACTACAAACTAACAAAGACAACGATCATCTCTTTGAATATTTAGTTTGGAGGTCGAGATGATTGAAAAAGCTCATAAAATGGGTCTCTTGACGACTCCGTATGCATTCAATCCAAATGAAGCCTTGCAAATGGCAAAAGCTGGTGCTGACGTCATAGTGGCCCATATGGGGCTCACGACATCTGGATCCATTGGTGCTAAAACGGCACTTTCATTGGTGGAAAGCGTGCTTTGTGTACAAGCTATCGCAGATGCTACCCATCGGATTAATCCTGATGCTATCGTTCTTTGCCATGGAGGTATATATAGTTCGATAAACTCTTCATCACCATGTTTTATAGAAAAGGGATTGTTAATCAACTAGCAGGAGGAGGCTCCTGAAACATATTATATTTTTTTGGATATTCTGATGTAGATTAGATAGCAAGATAGACATGACCAAGTTAGTATTGAAGTTTGAATCCATTTTGACCAATTTACAGGTCCTATATCTGGCCCTGAAGAAGCAGAATATGTTCTGAAAAGAACCAAAGGAGTTCATGGATTTTATGGTGCTTCAAGTTTGGAGAGGCTGCCTGTCGAGAAGGCTATTACAGCCACTGTCCAGCAGTATAAATCCATGTCTATGGGGTAAAAGATAATGACTTTTGATCTTGTTCTGGTGTTGGTTAAAATGTGAGCCTGCCATTTTATTAAGTTGTCAACTTGTTGATTAGTGCAGTGCAGGATGTTATCAAGAAAATTGGTTGTTGGCAGCCTGTTTTTCAAGTTGTCAATTTCCAATTTTCATCCATGTTTACCCCAATAAATGACTGTGTATTCTTATATTCAGATTGTCTTGAATTGAATTTAAATAAAAAAATTTATGGGATATCTTTTTTTCTGTTACTATCATTATTACAAACATAATCAATCAGCTCCTGACATCAGTTTTATATTAGTTGCTGAAATTGAAAGATACTGCAAAAATGACCTTTGGTACGAGACTCAATATTCCACTCACCTTTTGAAAAAGAGTGAGAAGGACAATTTATGCAATTTGTCCCCGAGTATTGAGATGAAAAGTTTCACTTAAAACTTATTTCTAGCAGAATGATGGAGGTTTGATTCCTGGCATGAATATGTGGTGTTTGGGTTGAACTTCTTGTACTAAAGAATGTATAGTTTCGTATTGAGTTTTGAAAAGGTCGGGAGGAGCATTCATGAGATTTAAAATATGATTTGGCCTAGTTGAAAAATCTAAGTTATCATAAAAAGAAAATGCAAGACAAACAAATTATGCAATTTTTTCCTTGAATAATGCGATAAAAAAATGTCATTTAAAACTTACATGGCAAAATTGGGTTGAATGGAGTTGTGTTCATGAAATTTGGAATGTAATCCAACAAAATAAAATTTTAAAATAGGACTGTAAATAATATGGGCGAAAACACACACACACACGCACCAAAATAAAAATAAATAAATAAATAAATAAATAAAAACTCCAAATAAATTAAGGAGTATAAATCATTTGCTAGAAATAAAGAAACACAGTCGCGGAGTGCGCTGCTTGGATTCGGAGATTTGGTGAGAGTTCCCACGCTTGAAAGTTGAAATCCAGATCTTCGTTCTCTTTTAGATTCCGCCAAATTTCAATTGTAATTGGGAGATAGAGCGAGAAATGGATCCGAACTCGGTGAAATCAACTCTTTCTACGTTGGCATTTGGAAATGTCATGGCCGCGGCAGCTCGCGATTATCAAAAGGTCTCTCCTTTCTGCTATAATTCATATTTCCCCTCCTTCTATCTGTGTTCATACTCCTGACCATCACTTCTTATGATTATTCTATTGGAAAATTTAGGTTTTTATAAGTCGGCTTCAAGCGTTTACAGAACGGGTGTTCGCTTTTTCCCCCTGAATTTACAAACAAATAATTATTACTAGCCAATCTAGTGCTGAGTTACCTAATAAAGAAGCTGATTTGAGTTTAATTTTGTACCCACATATAAACAATGTACAGAGTAGTTTTCTAGATGTTAGATAGATTAGATGAAATTCCAAGACTTATGGGCTTTCATATTTTCAAAATAATGTCCTTACTGATTCGAGAAGTCATGAATACTGGCTGAATTAACTTCTTTTTTTTTTTTTTTTTTTTTTTTTTTTTTTTT
>NC_044927.1:2091211-2094756 GCF_003576645.1 Ipomoea triloba | reverse complement strand
TTTTTTTTTTTTTTTTTTTTTTTTTTCATTTAGAATTTAGTGGTTTAAATCTGATCTCTGAGCACTTCCCAAAGTTTATGCTTTCATATCAGCCTAAGCAAAAAATGTGCAGAGTGCTAATGTAGTGTTGAGCTTAATGGTAGACTAGAAACCTTCAACTGGTGTGACTTCAGGTGTTATTTTTAGATAACTACTTGTCAAAGTTGGGGCTTGCCTATATGGATATAATCAGAAATGTGGTGTCCATTAGTTCTTTTAGCTATCTGGAAGGCTCTCTTTTGTTTCTTAATGTAAGCATCTTCTTTTCTGCAGGAAATTCTATCCAAGGACAAGGCACAGACTTCAAGTTCTGTTAATGAAGATATTGATCTTGATGAGCTAATGGATGTGAGTTGGCCAATGTTTCTTTATTTCTCGCTCTCAGCACATAAACAGGCTGTTCATCTTTCAGTTTGTTTGTCTGTCATAAACAGGATCCTGAATTGGAGAAGTTGCATGCTGATAGGATTGCTGCTCTCAAGGTTTGTATTTGGCTTGCCTGCATCCCAAGGTTATGAATGATTTAGGAGTGAGCCTTTCCTATTGTAAAGATGTGATTTTGACTGGACATGTGTTGTGCAGAAAGAAACTGAGAAGCGACAAGAATTGAAAAAACAAGGGCATGGAGAGTATAGAGAGATTACTGAAGGGGATTTTTTGGGTGAAGTTACTGGCAGTGAAAAAGTGATTTGCCACTTTTACCATAGAGAGTTTTACCGATGCAAGTAAGAATATTAAAGTAATTACCAACCAAGTGAAGTAAACTATGCTTGCTGCCTTGCTATTTGTTGGTTGTCTTTGGGTGATTGTTTTTGGTTTTCCTGTTTTGTTCATGAGTTCCTATCACAGATATACTTTAGTTCTTGTAAAGTTTATGTCTTTATGTCACTGTGCTGGTTGAGCTTTGCAGGATCATGGATAAGCATTTGAAGTCACTTGCGCCGAGGCATTTTGATACTAAGTTCTTAAAATTGGATGCAGAGGTCAGCTTCACTTCAGTTTATAGCTTATGCAGCAGAAGCAATTCATTTTCTTCTATTTTCTTCTTGTGCTTTGGATTGGTTCACTTCGGGAATTATATTTGGCTTTGTTCACCTTACTAGTATGCTGATAGATGGTTGTTTTCATTTTTGCATCCAAATTATTTGCAGAATGCTCCCTTTTTTGTTACGAAGCTAGGAATCAAAACTTTGCCATGTGTCATCTTGTTCAGGTTGGTTCCACCTCGCGTTATTATTTGATTATTATTTTTTTTTTTTGGGGGGGGGACATCTCATATTGTTTTAATTTTACATTTTGCACACAAACACCCTTTTTTTTTCATTTTTGTTGAGTTGATTCTTTGTCTGGCTTATTTGCGACCATACATAGACACACTATTTCAGGTTCTATACATTTCTGTTTTACGAAAAGTGGAATTTCTGCTGTATAGGAAAGGAATTGCTACAGATAGGCTGGTTGGATTCCAGGACTTGGGAGGAAAGGATGATTTCCCCACAAAAACACTGGAAACTTATCTGTTAAAGAAAGGTATTACTTTTCTCACAGAAAGTTTTCGTATTCATGGCTTTTGGCAGTCCCTAAACTGTCAATAATTGCAGGAATAATCAAGGAAAACAAACCAGATGATGACAACGATGATGGAGATTATGATAATGGACGCAGGGCAGTGAGGCAATCTGTGCATTCTGATTCAGATTCCGATTGATAAAGGAATTTGAAGAAAGCCGGTCTTTATCCCACCTGCAAACTGCCGAGACTGCAGTGTCTAGGATGACCTTTTACCATTTTACGTTTTGTGTACTATTCTTCGAGTACAAGAGGGAGAGAATTTGGTGGAAGTAATCATTTTAGCAGAGCTTCATCTCTATTGACCAAAAAAAGCATTGTCTAATGATAAGAAAAATGGATTTTCATTATGTAACAAACATTATGGTGTTGTGCAGGGATTCTAAATCTAAAGTGTAGTAACTAGTATATGTATTTGAGTGACATACTGGTGTGGCTTACTTGTGAGTATATCCAGTTTTCTCTGTTTTTTGGATTGAATGTTGTTATCTTCCTAGCCCTTAGGAAAGGGTTAAACAAGTAATACTACATATACCCCGTTTTATATTCCCTATTTATATGGTATGTTCTGATTCATTTAGAAGTTATTGTTTTTACTCTATAAAATTAAGAACATTGAAAAATTTTTCTCTCTAAGAGCCCATATATAATTTTCCAATAGGTTTTACACCACAGGTACAATTGTTCATTTAGCTGGTTGTGGCATAACTATTTGAACCAAGAGGCCTCATCAATGCATTGGTTGATCTACAAGTATACATTTTAGGCATTAAATTGCTTTGACTATAAAGAAGATAAATTTCATTATTGAAATTAGACAAATCTTATCCTCCTCAACAACTTCACCAATTGATTTTCAAGTAGTGAAAACCAATTATGTCTTGTCAAATTAGTGTTATTATTAAAGTTGATGGCTTATATTTGCTTATTGATTTTTTTTTTTCATACGAGAGGAGGTTTTGAACTCCCGATATCTCTTAAGGGATAAGAGTACATGATCGCCTAATGCTAACCAAGCTGGTTTATATCCAAAGATCTTTTAGACCTTAAATAAAGTAGATAAGTTACCATTTTTTGAGTACAGATACTATCATGAATATTATTACAAACAAACATGAATTTTTCATAAATTTCTATAAGCCACTTCAAAACTTGCAGAGTCCAGTGTCTATTGCGAACTTAAATCAAAATGGTGAAAGAGTATTCAACATGTGGCTGTAGTTTAGTGGTGAGAATTTCACGTTGTGGCCGTGAAGACCTGGGCTCGAATCCCAGCAGCCACACAACAGTTTTCTTTTTACCTCATTTTAAGAAAGTGAGCTCTGAAACTTGTACTAAAGCAAGGCATAGAAGAATGATTAGTGTTTTATAATAATTCTTGTATACTTTTACTGAGTTTTCAATTCTTTATTCGATTGTAGTATATTGCATTATTTTGATGCTTTGTTATGTTTTATGCATTATCATGTTTTTCTTTTCACTTTTCGAGTATTTGATAAGTATTACTTGTATATTATTTCATAAGATTAACTAATTCACAAAGGGATGATAAATATAAAAACTCATAGGGTTAATTATAGTATATTTTGTTTAATACAAACTTTAGTATAGAAATATAACACAACAACAATTTTGCAATTTACATGAAAGAAATATAGAACACTACTACTTTTATTCAATCTTGTTCTATCAAGTCATATAATATAATAATATATAAATACACGAATTGCAAATAACTTTTTTAGAAATAAATATGAGAGCTGTTAAATTAAAGGGCCTATATCTTTAAGGCTACAATGCAGTACATATCCAAATTAGGTATAGTAATGAGTAATGTTGTTAATATTAATTCATACAATCAGTTGATATATATATATATATATATATATATATATATATATATATATATATATATATATATATATATATATATATAT
>NC_044927.1:2025662-2090395 GCF_003576645.1 Ipomoea triloba | reverse complement strand
ATATATATATATATATATATATATATATATATATATATATATATATATATATATATATATATATATATATATCCATTTATCAAAGGGTAACACATTAATTTCGAGAGCCACTCTTAATTGAAAGTTTCTTCTCATGCAAGATTGAATCAAATCCCATCGTTGTTGTTGATGGTAAAGAAGAGTTGTCTATTAACAGATAGATGTTTATTGGCTTTTCTAGTTTGAGTTGGTCAGTTATAGCATCTAGATTGATTTATTTCCTTGTGATTTTTTTACATGCTATGGTCACAAGGCAGCTCTCACACAAAACATACATTCGAATAGTGAATGAACCAAAAAGCCTCATCAATGCATTAGTTGATCTGCAAGAGGAAGATGTGCGTTTTTTACAATAAATTACTTTTTTTTTTTTTTTTGTTGAAAACTTACAATAAGTTGCTTTAATTATAAAGAAGATAAATTTCATTTGTTGAAATTAAATAAACCTTATCATCCCCAACGATTTCACCATAAAAATCAGTTTTCTTGTCAAATCCTTCTTCTTTGAAGGTTGAGGGCTCACACTTTGTTCATTAATCAAAATTGATTGCAAAAAGGTTCAAAGTTTCAAATTGTAGCTTTTATAGGTAATCTTTTACATGTTAGGTAGGCTCTTCAAAACTTTGCAAAGTACGTGTATTTGATAAAAAATGGTCAGATATTATTCATCAAGTGGCTGTAGTTTAGTGGTGAGAATTCCACGTTGTGGCCGTGGAGACCTGGGCTCGAATCCCAGCAGCCACACTGATGCACATCTTTTATGGTAGCTTTTGCATTGCAGCAATTGAGTGTGCAGATAGGCAAAGAAAGGGCCCATATCTTTTCCAGGAATAAATATGAAAGCAAAGAAAGGGCCCATATGTTTACACGTTTAAGGTTACAACTAGTGCATATCCAAATTGGGTACTAATGAGTAATGTTGTTACTATGAATACAACCAGTTCATATATATCCAATTATCAAAGGGTTAGTTACACTTTAATTTCGTTAGCAACTCTTAATTATAAGTTTCTTATCTCGTAAGATTGAATCTATTGTGACTTGAACACTAATGAATCTGTCTCATGTTATATTTTATCTATTTTTTATACATAAATTCCTGAACTCCATGAACTTGCCTTATGTTACCTTTTATCTGATCAAATAATCAGTCTCTAATGTCACTATTTTATCTTTTTTATTTTTTTAATACATAGATTCTAGAACTCCTTGAAACCACCTATATTACACTTTATCTACTTTTTTATACATAGAATTCTCAGCTTGAACGACTAAACTAATTAGCCTCTAGTATCATCACTAGAGGATGCAAATTGTGAGTTGTACGAATATTCTTTCAATCAGTCCATCGCTTTACGGGGCATACAAGGAGTCTAACTCACATCCTACCCTAATTGAGATGGGTTTGAATCCTCACCATGACGTCTTCGGCCATAATTAAGGTCAAGTGATCAACCACTTGTTCTAGCTCAAGAGCTACATTTTATCCATTTTATGATAAAGGTTGAGGATTGAGCAGCTTTCCACCTGTACAGTAGGCTGCCAATTGAATGGAAGTGTCGGCACAGGGTCGTACACTTGTCTACATGTTGCCACGCATCTCTACGCTATTGGTTGCCGACTTGCCCCAGTGTACACCTGTAACGCTAGTGTCCGAGGAGCCACTGTCTGTCTTTTTCCTGGGGAGAATAATATCTCATCCCAAACTAAATCAGTTAAGTTACGTAAAGAGTTGAGTAATATAATTCATCGCCTATATAAATGCTCAACACCCTCTGCTTCACCATCATCAACTCCCATCCGACATTCCTAAGATACATACAACGTTAATTGGCTTTGTGTTTTTGTGGAGAGAATGGCAGCTGAATTTGGAGAGCAATATGGTGAGATGCAAGGCCAAGGCCAAATGCGCAGAGGCGATGGACATGGCATTGGCAACCCTATGGCTATGGAGCACCAGACCATGACCGAGGGCATGCATAGTGGACCCCACGGAACAACTCCCACTGCAGTGGTTGAGGGCATGCATGTCGGTGGACCCCACGGAGCAACTCCCACTGCAATGGAGGGCATGCATCAGCAACCTCAGCTTCGTCGATCCGGCAGTTCAAGCTCCAGCTCTGTGAGTAATTCAGTTCAACCAAACTACTTAATTAAAACCTTAATATATATATATATAGATCTTTCAAAATATATATATATATATAGATCAAATGAGTTCACCATTTTCATGAGTCTACCATTTTTATGAGTCCTTAAGTGGATAAATCTGGGTCATTGAATACTTAATTAAATCAATAATTTAGATTTTGTTAACTGTATAATTGTGCACTTCTTGTGTACAATTGCTTGTACAGTTGCACAATTAAAGAAATCTAAGCCATTAGTCTCTAACATTCAATGACCCATATCTGTCCAAATGGACTCGTGGAAATGGTATATATATATATATATATATATATATATACATATTGGAAATCTTAGAGTGACATGATATATTATGGGTGAATGCATGCAGTCTGAGGATGATGGAGAAGGAGGGAGAAGGAAGAAGGGAACAAAGGGGAAGATGATGAGAGAGAAGTTGGGTGGTGAAGGGCAGGAAGGGGAGCACCACCACCCTGCCTCTGCTGAACATATTACCAGTAATGAAGGGGGAGAAGAAGCGGGTGCAGGTGGCGAAAAGAAGGGGATGATGGAGAAGATCAAGGAAAAGATCCCTGGAATGCACTGATCCATCCATCAACACACGTACCTTAGCTTTCTCCTCGGAAGATACAATAATAATAATGTGCATACTATAAATATGCATGTGTACGTGTGTATGTATGCGCTGTGTGTATGTATATGTTGTATTATATATTTATATATGTATTGTGAGGTTGTGTGAGTCATAAAGCATGGCGTTAGTTTACCTTGTTCTACAGGCCATGCATATATGCAACATCAAGAGTGGTCTTGTGTTGTATGTACAAGCTCCGATCCTTGTATTTCTTGTTAGTCATATACATACATGTCATTATATATAAATAGCTATTAATTAATATCTGTTTGGTTGCATGTTGTTGAGCGTATAATATATAAACATATATAAATGTGCAGTAGTTTAGGTTTTTAATTAAGATAGAGCACATGCATGCTTCATCAACTTATTCGTATTAGAGTTAACATCATGCTAAAGGTCCGAGTCACCCAATAAAAAAGAAACTATGGTCCACATGTTGCTTTGGGGTCCATCAAAAAGTAATTGGCTTGTAATATATGTACACTTGGGGTGGAGTGGCGTTTTGAGCATATAAGATATAAACATGCAATCCATTAATTGAGGTTAGGGGTGTTAATTAAGGTACTGCGTGTACTTGTTACAACACCTAAGTACATTAATTGAGGTAGCTCAACCAAACCCGTATCGCTATAATGCTCTATGCTGACTTGGTCTATTTTCTAACATGTGACTTTTTGTAAAGTTTTGGAACATGCATTAATAACAGGTTTAGGATTTCAAAATTCACTGTATAATTTTATGCAACTAACACCTATAGAAATTAATGCAAATTTTGCCCAATCATCGCGTCATTGCTTGCATAATTATTGGGTTCACAAACAACTTGAATTGGAATTATCGCAGCAGCCCATACATACATAAAGTTTAAATTCTAGCCGCCGGACACTGCTCAACTAGCTAATTAATTCAAAATAAGTCTATAAATTTTACTTTGTTAGCAGTTGTAAAGTGTAAGATTCGAACGACTACAAAAAGAGGTATGAATTTGACCTTGTTATGATCAGTAATAATGTATTAGAAACATTTAGGTGTCTGACATTCAGTTGATACACATTTTACGATTTACTTCTTCCACCGATTTCTGGGGCTTGAGCGGAATTAAATGTATGTGCTGTGTATGTTTTTTGAAAAATAGAGGAGCAGTTCTCCTAATCCCTACCTGTTCTAATAAATAAATCATTCATGCATTCATTCTTTCTGCAGTAAAGATTGACCTATCCTCCTCTCTCCTACTTTAGCCTTGTCTTTTGTAAATTACCTGGTAGCGCAGTAACATTGGCAAATTTACATTTTGAAAGGGATATAACACATCATTATATCTGGTAACATGACAGGTTGGTCGAGTTCAGCCCGCTCAATTCGAAACTTGACGATATTATAAAAAGATGTGGTTAAATAGTTAATATTTACGGACTCATTATCAATTAATTTTAAGTAAGATATCACCTGATTAAACAAAGCATGTTGCATGCTGCGTTGAATTGGCATCATAGATGGTCGTCGTTGGTCTCGTTAAATAAAGTAATTGAATTTACCTCGTCAAGCTATTGCCTATATGTCCAGTTATCTTATTACTTGTACGATACGCAAGAAGATCTAAGAAGCGGGTTAAGGATTCCAGAAATGTTGAAAAACACAGTAAAGCTATGACGAGAAGGTTTCAATCTTGGTTATAATTAAAGCCCTGTTTGGTAAATGACTGTTAGCTGATTGTGTTGGCTGTTTGGGTTAGAAGGTACGATTTGTTGATAACATTAGCTGATTGTAGAAAGTTGTTTGATAGATTAGTTGTTAGCTGATAGCTGTTTGGTATCATTTCTTTTATCAAAAAGCTAATTGAAAAGGCTGCTTTGAGCAGCCTTTTGAATTTTAGCGTTTTGGAGTTACAAAAAGCTTATTAACCAAACAACTAATAGTGGTAAAATAAGCCAAAATTAACTGATAGGCTGATTATTTACCAAACAGGGCCTAAGTGTTTTCTTTTAAATGTTCAAGATATTATAATTAACCGTATTACCACACAACTCTAAGTAAAGATCACAAGTTCAATTCTTAACTTGTTAAAAGTATTAAAAAGAGAATTTTATCAATACCGTAATCTTGATATTTGATAATTACTCCGTATATTAAATTATAATGAATAAATGAATCCTGATAATTAATACTGAGTATAAATTAAACTTTCAGCCAAGTCAGTAAAATTATTGGCTTAACGACCTAAATTGATTTATCTTATTGTAATCTTTTGTCAACTAAAATCACAACATAAAATTTATTTTATCCAGACTCTCAGATAGTAATAATAACTGCAGATTTTCTAATCACTCAGAAAATATGAACTATAAGTAACTTTGCCAAATGTGATTAGGCGGCTTCAAGACTTATGAGGATAAGAAACATTAATATAATAATGCAAAAACATTTGACTCAATCTGGTATCGACTTTTGTCGAGAGAGCAGGTGGCTGTTCCTTGGATGAATCACATAATTAGGCTGTCAAGACTTATGAGGATAAGAAACATTAATATACTCCATAATCATAATAATGTAAAAACATTTGACTCAATCTGGTACCGACTTTTGTCAAGAGAGCAGGTGGGTGTTCCTTAGATTAATGTTTCCGCGTGCTTCAATCACAAGCCAATATAAAAATATGGATGGCTGACCAAATCAAGCCCTCCGGAGACTCCTTAATAATGCTAGCTTGTACTGTTATTGTCTGTAGCTAGTACCAAGTTTACCTTGCTAAGCACTATAACATACGGAAATTATTATGTGGAATTCTAAATTTTACTTTCAAATTTTATTTTCACACTCAAATTTTTTACGTAGACATTTCTCTTGAAACTCAAATGTTGAAAATAACTTATCATTGTCTATCACGTTAAGGAGTAAAAAGTGAAGAAGTAGAATTTGGGAAGATCCGAGCATCTAGTAGAACTCATAACATAAACATATTATGTTGGAATCCGGACTCTCGACCTAAGATCAATCTCATTAGTGAGATTTTTAAGTTGATTTTTGTCATAGCCATTTAAGAGAAAGAAGGTAGAGGAAAAAAAAAACATGTTCACGCGCTCAGCTGGCGCATGCAGTGATGCTCATGCAAAAGGCACAACTTTTGTGTTTCTTAGTTATTCAGAGGAACCCACAAAAATCAGCTCCTGCGAAAAAATCACATTTGTTGAAAAATCATCATCAAGTTTTTTAGATCTAAAAATTAAAAATCATTTGAAAAAAAAAAAAACCTAATGGAGTTGCTCTAATACTTAAAAGTGTCAAACCCTTTCATTTAAATTAACACAGAGTTCATCGATGTTCGTTTAGTACCTAATAATGCACTAAGAATACATATAAGTGTATTCCAACTTTTGAGTGACGAGAAAAACTTGCAGATACTATCGAGAGTGTGCAGTGGTCGTTTCAATAACTTAACATTCTACTGTTTAATTATGAGAAAGCGTTGAAATTCTTGTAACTACCGAATTGGATTGTACCAATAAGAGTCATGATCTACCATCTGTATTGCATTAATCCAAATCCCCTATTGACGTACTAATCATGCCTAATTAAAAATTCTGGGTTCATTGACTCCTTCACTTGTTAATTTCATGGGGCAATTGAATACTACTTTTCCACACCAACTCCAAAACACCATTGATGTATCTGTGCAAGTCTTCTTCCACTTAGACTCTATATATACCCACACCCAATCCCACATATTCATCAGAGCTAACTAGCCATTAGTTTTCAGTACTGTTAAACCTCAGTTTTCCAGAGAGTATAACAGCTTAAGTTTGGCAACAATGGCTGTGTCAATCAAGTGTTTCTTCATGGCCATTACTCTTCTTGCTTTTGCACCGCTTTCGCTCTGTCACAAGGGCTATGGTGGTGGTGGTGGTGATAGTCTGTATCCACAGTATTACGAGAAGTCGTGCCCACGAGCGCTAGAGATTGTCCGGTTTGAGGTTGCGAAAGCGGTGGCTAAAGAAGCAAGAATGGCTGCTTCTTTGCTCAGGCTCGCCTTTCATGACTGTTTTGTTCAGGTACTTGTCAAAAACTTTATTCTGTAAGGTCTCGAGGAGTCGAGGGGCCTTAGTTTATGTTACGAGTTTAAATCTTATCGAAAACAATTGTGCATGGAGTTGTTTATTGTTGGTGTTACTAATTATAATATAATATGCATGTGTGGTGTATTAGGGGTGTGATGCATCTATACTTCTAGACAGCGGGAATGGCATAACCAGCGAGAAGAATTCAAACCCCAACAGAAAATCTGCTCGCGGGTTTAACGTGATTGATGATATCAAAGCTGCCTTGGAGAAGGAGTGCCCTCACACTGTTTCTTGCGCTGATATTATGCAACTTGCTGCCAGGGATTCTACCCATCTGGTAAAAACCACCCCCTCTGTTTCTACCAGATTATGTTTATTTTTGCTCTGATACCAAATTAAATGATATGTTGTTACTATAAACAGAGTGGTGGACCATTCTGGGAAGTTCCATTAGGAAGGAAAGACTCCAGGAGTGCCAGCCTGAGTGGCTCCAACAACAACATCCCTGCCCCAAACAACACCTTCCAAACCATTCTTACCAAGTTCAAGCGCCAGGGCCTTGATCTTGTTGATCTTGTGGCATTATCTGGTAAATATATATATATTAACTAAATCATATCATTGATAGCTTTGTAAACACAAAAACTTTTGATTAAATGCTAAGAATTATTTATGTGGGTGACAGGGAGCCACACAATTGGGAATTCAAGATGTACCAGCTTCAGACAGAGGCTTTACAACCAATCTGGAAACAGCAAACCAGACTCTACCTTGGATCAGTACTATGCTGCTCAGCTGCGCAACAGGTGCCCGAGATCCGGTGGCGACCAGAACCTGTTTTTCTTGGACTTCGTGAGCCCGACTAAGTTCGACAACAGCTACTTCAAGCTGTTGTTGGCAAACAAGGGACTTCTCAACTCAGACCAAGTTCTGACCACCAAGAGTGAAGCCTCATTGCAGCTGGTGAAAGCATATGCAGAGAACAATGAGCTTTTCCTTCAACATTTCGCCTCGTCCATGATCAAGATGGCCAACATTTCGCCTCTCACCGGCTCCAAGGGAGAAATCAGGAAGAATTGCAGGAAGATCAACTCTTAATACAAATACCATAAACTCCTCACTGAAACAGCAGAAGTAATAAACTGTGTCTTGGTTGTCATTTATTGTCCTCTTTTCCCCATTTTTCCAGCTTTTGAGTGTCTGTAATCTGTATTTCCTCATTTTTTTTGATCGGTTTGTGTTTGAATATACATAAAGTATTACATAAATTTCCATTTTCAAAGCTTAGTTGGATCAAAAGTCATACTATGTAGGTTTAAGGCCCCACTGGCCCCCACATGGTTACCGGGATTCAATCTTGCGTCCTTGACCACAATCTGCCACTCAAGAACCAACTGATCTACCTAAGCAAGCATATCTGGGTATATAAAAAGACGACATCTTTATTTTAACAAACTAGTCACCCTAACACTATCACATGGATAAGTTCAGAAACATATAACAATATAAAACCAGTTCTTGCATACAGCATGGGAGAGAAACCACATGCCCCATTGGAACTATATGTTGATCATGCATCATTGTAATGAAGTAGGCTTGATGAAGAACAGATTGAAGCTTTCACCTTTCTGCACAAGTACAGGCCAGTGTTATGAGCTCTGAAGCTTTCACTATTCAGCTTGTGTTAGTTGTACCATGTCTCATTTATTAATCTGTCTATCCACATAAGGTTGATCACAGTGGGAAGCGCAATCCGAGATTCAGTGATGGTGTTGAAGTTCACACACCAAAATCAAGTAAAGCCGTAACTTTTTAATTAACCATTACTCGAGAGCGTGCACTGAAAAATTCCGTCTTGTGACCCTAGCCGGCAAAAGACTACAGGTGATAAACCAATATAGGCTACACATAGCTGATATGCTCAAACTAAGAAGACCAATAATCCGCTCCTACTGGAAGTCAAATTTGTAACTTTGTTTTATTATGCATTAGGTTTCTCAGCTTACATTAAACTAATTAAGCCCCCAGAACCTCTGCCCAAGGGCGCTAGAGAACGTAAATCGCGAGTCGCTCAGTGAATCCTCAGTTTTCACTAGGAGTCGAATTTTTAACTTTATGGTTACCAAGCTAACAATCTAACTAACTTGATTGGATTGCCCTAAATTAAAGCTTGATATAACTAAGTTCAGCTCATTGTGCAGTGGTTTCCATGAATTTGAAGCTTCTTGTGCTGAAACATTCTCAAGTATTCTTCAAGATGACTAATAAGGAAGAAGCTTAATTTTTTACTCCATAGCTTTACAGTTCTCATGAAACTGATTCCAGGTCTTCCCATTTCCAGTCATGATCTGTTCGCTTTGCCAGGATTCTGACTTCTTGTTTTGCTCAAAAATGGAAACTATGCTATTTGCTCTTGGCAGAAATGAAGATGAATCCACTGTATATCTCCAGATGAATAGTAGGTGTCATAATTAACAGCTAACAGTCTAACCTGTAAGACATAGTATAACTGAAGAAGTACTATAATTCTGTGCCCCAAGGTGCACAGTTGACAGTTCTATGAGCCCAGTGTTGGCTTATAAATGGCATTAATTGAATGGACATTAGTATATTGAAATCTAAGTAGTTCCCTGATGCATTGTAATTTGGATGCTGTAATTTTCATTGTATGATTAATGCTTTGTAGTTTGAAATTTTACTGACTTCAGAAATTAATGTATCTGAATGTGGAATTCTGTTTGAGTGTGGATTCTTACTATGTTTCTTTTATGTACATTTGACATTAAATCCATATGATATTTTTGCTAATTTGAAGTTATATATGTACTTATTTGATTCATGTGTGTCATTTAGCGATTTGGAAGCATTAATCGTAAAATCACATAATTAGAGTTCAATTAGATGTTTATTGTAAAGTCATCTTGGCACGAAAATGTTTTCCGTGAGTCGTAAGAGGTTAAGTGAAAGAACAACAATTTGGAAGCACCCTAGCATGACTTAGGGACCCAAATGAGCAAAGGAAATGACCAAAAACATGGAACGAGAACCAAGCGTCACGCTAATGGCAATACCCGTATGTGATCGCAACCGTGACATACTTTGTTTTGTCCGGTAATTTTTCGTATTTTGATCATATCCCAGTCTAGGAATGTCCAAATGAAGTAATTCTAACAGTATTGGAAAGCTATTTCAAAGATATACAATTTTTTTATTAATATCACAAAATCTAGTTCAAACATCTACTAGGTGAATAATAGCTTAAAAATAAGAATATTTTGCAGAGCATAGTCGTCACGATGTGACATTGATCGTGATCGAACCTAGTATTTTATAATAAGGTGTGATTTCAACAGTTATAAAAGGGGGTTGACTGTTTTTGAGGGTCACTTTTAGATTTTCACTCCCTAGCTTCTCTCTACTTAGAATGTAGTTAGATTAGATTTCAACTCAATTACAACTTCATGTCAAGCTTGTATCTTTGGTCTACATTGAATCAAAGCTAAGTTTTTAGTACTTTACATTCAATTCCTTCAGTTTCATTTTGTGCTTTCAATACATGTCATTTCATTTTGCTTTTACTTTTCTAGTCTAATCATGAGTTACTAGATTTTTTATTAGGATTTTGATTGAGCTTGCTCTTGTTATAAATGCTTCCATGAACTCAATTACATAAACGGAGTGTGTATTGAATTAGTTAGCATGGTTCTTGTTGTGTGATAGTGATTTTCTCGATCTTTTGTGTGATTATCTTGCGGATTATATATACTTGAGAATCTATGGAGATGTGTTGTTGCTATGAAAATATGATATTACTATAGCCACAATATTGAATTTGCATTGAAAAAAATAGAAGAGACTTGCATGCTATGTGTTTAACAAAATGTGCAGCTAGTACGTATTGAATTGTCATGAGAGTGAGATTCATTGGTAATGGATAGTGAGCTATGATAATAACATTGGCACCATTGTTGCACCTCCCATGACTCTTGCTAATCCACTACATATATGATCCCCAATCCCTAGCTTTCCATTAACATCTATGCAAGAGTAAGTGACAGTAAGATGAGTCCATGCCCCATTCTAGTAACGAAACAGATTCCACGGCAGTCGAAAGCACTTTGATCACTGACTGCAAACTCCTCATTCGGCGTTTAATTTCCAGAACATCAAGTTGACACACGTGCTGTGCGAAGGTAACCAGTGTGCGAATTTCCTTGCCAATCTTGGGCAGACCTCGGCGTGGGGTACCTCAATCCTCGACTCTCCTCCGGAAGGGATGTTAACGTGATGCGATGGAAGCTTAAGACTTCGTTAATTTTTGGGGCCTCCCGGCCCCTTCTCTCCACAAAAAAATAATTAATTTGTTGAAGTTATTAGCTCTTAAATACTTTGCATGGTTTGTGCTCAACCAAAATTTTCTTTTACACCCTTCTAGTTCAATTATATCTGGTATGAGAATACATTCTCACAAAAATCACAAAAATAGTGTCCCTAGAACAGAGAATTGAAACATATCAATAAGAATAATACTTTTTTGTCATACATTTTCACCCGTCAAATAAATAAGAGATTCCCTATATGCCATCTAAGCCTCATCTATTACATATAAATTACCAAATTTGAAATAGCTTTTAGATCAAGATGTTTAATATATAAATATAGTAGTATTACTCTATCAATAAATTCAATACTTTATAAATTAAGGTTCTAAAACAAATTCTAAGGTTCATATTGTCATTTGTATTAGGATAATGCTAAAGGTTCCAATAGTTGATATCTTGTTATTGAATGGACTAGATTAGTTCAAACATTTTTCAGGGTACTACCAATTCTCATGGGAGTCTGACCTATATATTTATTCCACTTCGTTCACATTTTTTGTTCTATACTTCTTTTAATTTCATACTTCAATGTGATAATGTGATCTAGCTGTGGAGTCGTAGAAGCGGTAAAGGAAGGGATATTACATCACATAGATACAAAGTGTCGGACTCGTTTCCTCGTCTTATGAGGCCTATATTTCCCTAGCAAGTCAGCTTTGCCAGATCCATTGAAAGTGATGATAAGTAAATAAGGAAACACTTGAGCTTTGTATAGAACTTGTATGCTTGAAATCTTAGATGGTTACAAATGCGGCCCCTTGAGGGGTATTTGTATCCATCCCACATCCTTAATGGATGGAGGAGATCAACTTGATCTTACAGTTAAGATTTACTCTCTAAAACCCTCCAAAACTCTAATATACACACTTGATGATTCCCTAGTGTTCTAGAATATTCTAAGCATCTAGATTCCCTAGTGTTCTAGAGGTACCTCTAGTGTTATGTGTATGCTTCTAAAATATTCTACCAACTATAGGATGTTATGTATAAATGCTATAAAAATCCTAAAAGATGTAACAAACCTGGAAAATGTGTAGGAAAGTGTCATGTGCTTTAAAATAGTCTATCTAAATATGCACAAAGAGAAGTCGTGAAAGTTTCCCATATCTTAAATAAAGGGAGTAATTGTGAGTATTACTTAGCACATATGGGTCAATCAGGGGATTGGAAGCTATCATTTGGGTGTATTCCCAAAAGGTATTGGGAATTTGTTGCATTCTACGTTTACACGTAAAATAAAAGTCTAATTCTCATTAGAGGGAGGCTGAAGTATTAAAAAAAAAGAATATTTAAATGTGATTTATTAAAATTTAAAATTAATTACACTTTATGTGCTGCGCAAAAATTGATTACAATTATTGCAAAATCTTCCAAATTCAAAATTGATTACAATTGATTAATTTTATGTCTATAGTTTTAGAAATATTCCAAATTTAAAATTAATTACAACTTTGGAAAAATCAATTAAATTTACTGATATGGTATAGTTTTACAGATATTCCAAATCTACTGATATGGTATAGGTAAATATGTAATAATATCTCAATAATTACTTACTATAAATGTTTGTATCCTTTATGATGAAAAAGAAAAACAATTTCTTATATTTAAACACGTTTTTTACCTTCCTTTTTCTTTTATGACTATCCTCGCATCCTTCATGTGACAGCATAATATGTCTTTTAATTGTTCAAGAATAAATAAATTTTGAAAAATAAAAAATAAAAAACAGAAAATAGTATTAATCATATTTTTTTTTCTTACTATTCTGTCTAAAGGTCACATTCGGCCCACCAAAGAATTTTTTTCCCTACCACTGTTGCAGCAAATATAGCCTTTCATTTATGGTGTTCGTATCCTAATCAAATATTCACTCAACCCCCCCCCCCGCGCCACCTACCACCCCACTATGGCACTATCCCCGCCGTTAGATATATATAAATATATAGAGATAGATACAAGAGACCACTGCATGTACTCACTCATATATACATATATATACATACACTCAGTATATGTATATAATATTGGACTACTGAGAACGTATGTGGTTTTGGATCAGATCGAAGCCGAGAAAATCGAGAAGAAATGGAGGAGAAGGCGGCGGCGATCGGAAACGGTTTGGACTTGGCTATCGTGATTGCGACGGCGGTTATGGTCGCAGCCGGCGCCGTTTGGTTGGTGGTTGCGCGGCGGAAGGAGACGAGAAAACCGGATAACAATGACGGAGAAATTGACGGCAGAGTTCCGAGAGGGAGCTCCGGCTGGCCGCTGTTAGGCGAAACGCTCGATTTCATAGCTAGCGGTTACACCTCCCGCCCCGTCTCCTTCATGGAGAAACGAAAGTCTCTGTGAGTAAACAGCCTTTCCTTTTCTCTCTCTCCATTTCTCCTTAATTTTTTTTTTTAAATTTTCCTGGATATTTCACTCCTTAATCCTTGATTGACTTTTATTCCCATTTTAAAAAATTCTAATTTATATATTTAAAATTTTATATTACTTATTATTAAATTTAAAAATATAATATATAATTTAAATTTACAATTTAAAAATTTAAAAATATATATAGTTTAAAATTTTACTAATTTGGAAAACTCACACCTAAACTGTTTTGGCTCAAAATATAATATATTAAATGAATAATAATGCATTAATATTGATAGAGATGGGGGATTAATCATGTTAATTGAATTCCGCAACTAGCTGTTCTCATGTCGTCTTTCCATTATTGCCGACACCACCTTATGAATAACTCCGTGAAGTCCAAAAATTATTTGTCGGCCTTTAGTTTGGTGATATCCACTCACAATTTTATAATTTTTTTTCACCGTTAGTTGCATCTAACAATCTCACGTGTGATATGGTTTGGTCCCTTATGTTTTGTTTTTTTACAAGTAAACTAATCACATTCTAACTCTGATACAAATCCTAATGTCAGAATTCGAGCATTTTGTCTTGATGCGAACAAGAATTAGTAGTATATGGTACGAGTTTATAGTGTTTGCTCATAACATCTCGTAATTTAACAAAAAAATGTTATGTAATACAATTCAAAAGCTTATTTTCATGCTTTTTTGTATTATTATAATCATTTTGATTTATAATCTATATTATAAAAATATCTAAATTAGGCTAAATATTTGGTTAAATTAAGTATTAAAATAATGAAAAGAAAAACATAGTGGGACAAAAATAATGTAAAACATCAAATTAGTGAGGAATTTTATGTAGTGCCCTTTAAATTATAGTTCTTGATTCTTTAAATAATTTTTTTTTTCCTTTTTCATTACATTAGGGAGTAAAACATGGCAAGAGTTTTGCTCTTTAGAAGGATCTTTAAAAATTTTTCTATAACGGCTTAGAATACCCTTTTCTTTATGAAAGAATTTTGCATTCAGTACACGAGGGTATGTAATAAATAAATTTTGTTCCCCCTATGTAGTAGTATGGAAATCATATCGGAGAAGGTAAATCGTATTAGAAAGATTTTGTGTCTTCTTATGTGATATTCTGAACGAAAATAATATTAACAAGAATTAAATTTATGATTTGTAAGTACAAGAATTATGAGGGTGGAGAGAGAAAGATGGGGTTTAGATGAAATTAGAGTACTTTCAAAAAAATGGAATGAGTGAATGAGAGTAGGATGAAAGAGGGTTTGACTAAAAATAAGCATTAGATGAAATAGTGGCCAATGAGGAGGGGAAGAAAGGAGGGGGTAGAAGGGGGATGATGCTCTGACTGCAAAAAGGAAACATCTTTTTCCATGAAGCATTGTACCCTCCCCCTTTTGCTTTACCAATAGATGGCTACATTATTACTGCAGCAGCTTCCTTTCATCAAAAACAAGAAAAGATTTTGCAACAAAGCAGCATTCATTTTACTAATTATAAAAGCTGCCACTCCCCCCAGTCTACTATACTAGCAACTGTACCCTACTATCCTAGTTACATCCCCAACCAGAAAAACCACCTCCCCAACCTCATATTCGTGTTGTTTTGTTAAGTCTTAAAGTTAAATTAGTTGGATTTACATAGTCATGGATTTGCAGTGACTTTATAAGGTATAGGATATAGTGATTATAGGTGATCGGGATTATTTCCTAGGATCCGTGCTTATACGGTTGTCGGTGTTGGACCTTTGCCGCGTGTTTTGGTGACCCGACCTATTTCGACTCGTTTTGAGACCTTTTCCGACCATCTTAACTGTTGAGCCTATATGCTTAGCTTATGCGCAAATTCCTTTATTGTCCTTACCGGCCAGGCCTGGGACCGTACGGCTTGCCGACCTATGTCCCAGCTATCAGATTCCGTATTTTTAGGAGCATCGATAACACGTGTGTGGCTCTTTATCCGCCCCAATCAACACATGTGCATGGATTTCACGTGCTTGTCATGCCGAAGGGTTGGAACCTGTCCCTTATCCTTAGCTATAAATACCGCATTTATTACAAAGAGATAGACTTTTGACTGATTCCAACTACCATCCTTACACCCGGGAGTGTCCGACATCAATAGGTTATAAATAGAAAATAGTGATTTTTTTGTTTCTTTTTTAATTATTTTTGTGTATGTGGTAGAGATAGAAGAGTATATCCTTCAAGTGAAAGTTTTTGTGATATATATAGCTTGGATGGAAATTAATTATGTGTGGGATTGTGTTGGAGATTAATTAATGTGTGGGATTGTGTGTTTGTTTGATGGGTGAATAGGTATGGGAAGGTGTTCAAGACACACTTGTTGGGGAAACCAATCATAGTATCCACCGACCCGGAGGTGAACAAGGTTGTGTTACTGAACCACGGCAACATATTCGTGCCGTCCTATCCGAAATCAGTGACGGAACTGTTTGGCAAGAATTCCATACTGCAAATCAACGGATCTCTGCACAAGCGAGTGCACGCACTCATCGGAACCTTCTTGAAATCGCCGCTGCACAAAGCCCGTCTCACCACTCACATCCACAACACTGTCCGCCGCTCGCTGTCGGCTTGGGCCGATAAAAACGGCCTCGTTATTTACCTCCAAGATCATGCCAAACAGGTCCCTATCCATACCCTCTGGCCACTGTTTATATCCACCCACATGCATCCATTTATTTACAATTCCTAGCTAGTTGTGGACCCCACCTAAAATATGATAGATTCTTTTTCTTCTTTTTTTTTAAATAATTTTATGGTGAAAATAGTAATGAATAATTGAATATTATACTATATGATAATTAAGTACAATAATATTATTATTTTTTATAAAGAATGTTTCAGATGATAAGATCGTTGATTTTCTAGCCTTAGCTTTGTTATCATGTGCTTGCTCTATCTTTCCTTCCTAGAACCCTCATTAGTCTTGATGAGCTTAGGAGGTCGTCGGATGGAGGGATAGTGCGTGGTGGTGACATGAGAAGTGGAGAATGACTAATTATGTGAATACATTTTTACATGAATACATATATACTTTTAAATAGAACTTTCACATTGGTAAGCTTAAAAATGAATGATAAGTTATAAAGACTTATTACAACAATTATTTGATTTGACATTATATGTAACGATATTGATTATGTGGGAGCCTAACAAAGCGTGTAATGAAATTATTATGAAGATATGTTTGGTGGGTGAATATTGTATGTACTGTTATATGCAAATATAATATTGTACCTTGTAATAATTTTTATTCTTTTGGATACCCTAAGATTGCATTTGAAGTTCTGGTCAAAGTGCTGTTGAGTGTCGAGCCAGGTCCAGATTTAGATTTCATGAAGAGAGAATTTGAAGAATTCATGAAGGGGCTAATATGTTTCCCTGTTAAACTCCCCGGAACAACGTTGTACAAGTCCCTTAAGGTATGCGACATTAGTTTTCATTTAATTGTATAATGTTTGATACTTGATTAATATTTTAAAGATAAAAATATAAATTATAGGCAAAAAAAAAATTGTTGAAAATGGTTGGAAAGATGGTGGAAGAGAGGAAGAATGAGATAGAGAAAAGAGACGATCAGAGGAGTTCAACAATTGACGCAATTGACGTGTTGTTACGCGACACAGGAGAATCGGACGTGACGAGGCAACGACTACCGTCAGATTTCATCACTAGCAACCTCATAGAGATGATGATTCCCGGTGAGGAGACACTTCCAACCGCAATGACGCTAGTTATCAAATTCTTAAGTGACAATCCCGTGGCGCTAGCTCAGTTAGTGGTATGCATTCCTATTCATTAATAATTTATATAATTTTCAGCTTTTTAAATAATCTTGGTGGGCTCCTTTCCAAAAAAATAATACTACGCAATAATTTTGGTGGGTGTAATAAACGGACGGATGGGAATTGGCGGGCAAAAATCAGCGGTTGGGATCAGACTGACGCCCACGAGAGTGCAGTGGGGACACGGCAGAGGAAAAAACGTCACTCGTATGATTGTGCAGTACTCGTATTTTTATTAAAAAATATTTTTTAAATTTAATATTTCCATTTGACTTTTAACGTCACTGTCTGCACGACCGCACGTGGGGCATCCACGTGGGTGTAAGGAGTATGGGATGTGTCGTCGCCGTACGTTTTCGATTGGACAACTTTCTGCCATGGACGCCCTCTACTTTTACTGCTTTGTCCCTCCCTCTTGTCACCGCCTTTATTCCTTTTGCATTATTTTTCCCAAAATTTCCACAATTTCTTTTCTTTTCTTTTCTTTTTAATCCAGATCCCAGTGAGTTACACACTACCGCCCAATCATATATTCTTGTTCATAATTTGTCATTCAAAAATCAACAGACCTATTTGGTAGGACATTTTTATATAAAAAAATAATAATTTTCTTGTTGCAGGAAGAGAACATGGAATTACGTAAGCTAAAGTTGAACTCCGGGGAAGAATACATTTGGACTGACTACATGTCACTCTCCTTCACTCAAAATGTAAATTATTATACTCGTAAATGTCCTGTATCTGTCTTTTTAAGTTTTGACTAAAAACTTTAACTGATTGAGAAATGATTGAAAATGTTAGGTGATTAGCGAGACCCTAAGGATTGCAAATATTATAAATGCAGTGTGGAGGAAAGCACAGAAAGATGTCAAAATCAAAGGTCTGATTCCTCCCCTATTCGCATGTGAATTGTGATTGAAGGCAGAAAATCAAATCAACTTTATTTTCCGAGTAATAATTCAAAAACAGTAAATAATTTTTTTTTTTTTAATGTTTTGGTGTTATAGGACATTTGATACCAAAAGGGTGGTGTGTCTTGGCTTCCTTGACGTCAGTGCACATGGACGAGGAAAACTATGAAAACCCGTACGAGTTTGATCCTTGGAGATGGGAGGTGTGTATGTTCTCCTGATATGTCTCCGGATTATAACAAAATTATTATGTTTCGATTAATTCAGTTATAATTTTAATGTGTGACAAAAATATTTGTTGGACAGAAGCCGGGAATTAACATAAACAGCAGCAAGTTTACACCATTCGGTGGTGGTCAAAGGTTGTGTCCTGGTCTAGAACTCTCCAGGCTTGAAATCGCAATTTTCCTGCATCACTTCGTTACAACCTATAGGTATATTTTAAATTTTTTTTACCATTCCTACATGCAACCTATAGTATATTTTAAATTTTAAAGATAAAAAAGTTGGATCAAAATTGATCATGATGTTAATTAAAAAAGTTGGATCAAAATTGATCATGCTGTTAATTTAGTAACTAGATTACAAGTTTAACTATCAAAGGGAGCGGTCTATTGGCTTCTCTTGAATCATTAAGCTATGACAATCTAGGCTGATTTACTTCAATTCATTGTGATCCTTTGTCAGTTAAGGTCACAATATGTGATTTGTTCAGTGCATACCCTCAGGTAGTAGGTTCGGGTTTCTCTCGTCACTCACTCAGCTATGACAACCTAGGTTGATTTACTCCATTGGGGTTATTTGCCAGTTAGGGTCACAAGACGTGATTTACCTGGTATATACCCTCGGGTAGTAGGCTCGGGTTTCTATTGTCACTCACTCAGTTATGAGCAACTTAGGTTGATTTACCTTATTGTGATCCTTTGTCAATTAAGGTCACAAGCCGGGATATACCCGTGCTCATCTTCAAATAGTAGGTTTGGGTTTCTCTCATAACTCAATAAACGAACGAAAAATAGTACGGTAGTACAGCTGAATATGGTATATTTAATTGTATCGAATACTATTACTGCTGGTGCTCTTTGTGATGAGTTTATTTTTGATATTATTGGTGACAATAGTAAATTAATAATTGAGCAATAATGGGGACTAAGAAGGGTGAGGTTGTGGTGGACAGGTGGGTGGCGGAGGAGGACGAAATAGTGTATTTCCCAACGGTGAAAATGAGGCGGAAGCTGCCCATCGCCATCACGCCCTTAGCCGTGGAGCATCTTCTCTAGTTCAGATCAGACCAAACAAATTTCTGCTCAGTTGTCCCATTATTATTCCACCTTTTACAGACCTCAGTAGTATTTGTGTCGCCATTTCTTGCTTCAAACACTCGCACTGCAACTCATCAGGCCAACTGGAACGTTGTAATTTTATGGCGATGAGGCCCAGGCCAGTCTGTAGATTCAACCAGGGATCGGAAAAGATTGTATGGTCTTGAATAGTTTTGAGTATAAATGTTTTTTTTTTTTAATTCAATTGGTAAGTTAAATTTTACTTGAATTATTTGCTGTTTTAATCATGATTGATATACATTAATACAATAATACAATAATACTTCCATTGAGAGGTTGGTGCATGATTAAAAAAAAGGACGAGTTCAAAATAAAAATGATTAGAGTGAAAGTTATCTATCCGTTTGGTATGCCTATAGTGGAGGGACAACCTAGGAAAGTAATCATGAGTCATATACGCTAAATTACTTTTCTTAAAGTTACTTTTATGCACTAAACGTTGGGTCACTAATTAACAGCCATTAAAAGGGGAATTTGATAAGATAAAGGATCGGAGAGGTTAAAAGTTGGTTCAAGTGTATCAGTCTTTATGCTTTATGGGGCCAGGATTTGGATTAGTACTATAAAGGCCATTGTGCAAGTGGAGAAAATCATTATTGCAACCTTAATTCTTAATTTGTTACCTAAAAGTCACGATTATGTCCCATGGGATTGACAAAACATAGGGTGGTTGTGGACTGATAATATGAAATTGAAAGGTGGTGGCGGTCCCGTCCCATGTTTTGCGCACGTGCATCGCCGCACCCCACCAATAATGCCCAAAAGGAAAATATGTCCGCATGAGTAACTCAATTGATTCTTAAGTGATAAATTCTTAACAATCGCAGTGTGGAAGTTATACTAAATATAGTAGTCTCATTGATTTATTCATCAGCAATCCTATTAGGCCGGGATTCCTCCTACTTAATGGATCGTTGAGTGACTTTAATTTATCCATCATCGACTATCCTATTAGGCAGGGATGTGGGGGCTCAGAGGGTGAGAAAATTTCACATTTTGTGAGCAATATATTGTACATTACGTGGCAACCCTACAATATTTTAAGTTTTCAAGTCAACTCCCATAGAGCTATCTATTGACCTTCTTTAATTTGTTGAACTTTCTTAATTTGAGTCGAGCACTTGTTTACTAGGGTCACAAAGCAACTCATTGGGAGTAATTCTAAGCAATATTTATAAACTGAATGCAATTAATGCAAATGCAAGGTCCATGGACCATTGGCAATAACAATTGGCCATAGCTAAGCAGAACATGTTTTGACAAGGTATAAATTCAGTGCATAATCTTCCACTTGATAATTCTAATAACAAACAAAAGGCATCGAACCAAAAGGTTCAGGACAACAGGAGACCATAAGTCCATACAGACTGAGCTGTGGAAGGTTGCAAAGAAGCAAACACAGAAGACAACGTCGAGACCTATAACCCCTGATCGGAGAAGAGCAAAAGAATTATGGCTGACATAAGAGATTCAAGTAAACAGAATGTTTAAGCCATGACAGCCGCCTTCTTCTCTTCCTCGAGCTTCTGCAGCTCAGCTAGTCGTTCGGCCCATGCCCTTTCCCTTGCTACTGCAGCCATCTTGCGCTCAACTCTTTTAATTAGTTTCTTCTTTTTGGCTTCCTGCACCAGAGCCTTGCGCTTTTTCTTTTCAGACTGCACATCGTAGAACAGAACTTTATCCAGAGGAAAAGTAGGGTCTCCAACATAAAGACTCAAATGTAACTAGGAAAGAAATGGACATGTTACGTTGGCACAGGAAGGGGATGCAGTTATACAAAGCATTCAAATTCTTTGTATTATTTATATAAGCTCTGATCTGTATCTCCGTCAAATCTTGATACCAAAATGTCACATTTTGGTTCTTGAATTCTGAATTCATTTCTATATTGTTTCTTAAAGTCAGGTCGTTTTCTGCAGTATATGATCACTACTTTTAATACACTCAATAGTATACAGTATTACAATTCCCTAAACCAGCCCATATGAAAGACCTACTTTTTACAGAATCAGTAGTGATTTAGGTTTCTATCTGTATTAAGCAGAGCACTCGATGAGTGCCTCACAGGCCCACGTTTTCCTTTTGCGTTATACTTAAAGGTAAAATTTATAAAGAGTCCTAGTTCAAAGAGAAAAACTTAAAACCTTATGATCAAATAAGATAAATCACTTAGAACAAGTACATTATATGAAAATTCATGCATATCCTCAAATAAGAACTACTGACATAAGTTGCCCTAAATCACAATCGGGTACAAATGTCTGTCATCACACTCAAAACCACTTAAACAACTTTGACAAAATTCATAAACCAACCAAAAGCAGAATTAACACTTCTATGTCTGATTCCATAACGCACATTCTTTGTTGAGTGTGTGCATATGTTATGAGGGGACTCATTTAGCCACAATCCTAAAAGGCAGTCTAATTGTCAAGAAATCGCATCATGCTCAGAGAACAAAACCAGGGAAAAAAATATTTCAAAAGCACATACCAAAATAAACGCCTTGTGCAGTTTAATTCTCTTCTTCTCATTCCTCCGCTTCACACTCCCTTCATTGGGGTTCTTTGGAGGTTTTGGGTCATGGGGCAATCGCCTAGCCACAGCATACGGCCCTACGTTCCAAGAATAAGGCCTTATGAAGCATTTTTATTTCTTTTTTTTTTTCTAATATATCCAAACAAATTATTTTCATGTTTTTCCAGCCATGAGCTAAAAAGGTCCCAGCTTTAAGTATTAAAGCCTCCATTCTCCAATACTCCAATAGCAGCAATATAGAAATCACAAATGCTTAACCCTTCCAACATAGTTTTTAACATTTCTTTCAGTAATATATCTACATGCTTATAACAGTGTAACAGAAAGTCATAAAGGCCCTGTTTGGTAAATGGATGCTAGCTAATTCGGTTAGAAGGTATAACTAATTAATAACATTAACTGATTAGCTGATAGTTGTTCGGTATAATTTATTTTCTCATTTTTTGATAAAGTTGATTTAAGCATTTTTTTAATTTTAGCATTTTGGAGTTACAAAAAGCTTATTAACCAAAAACTTATATTGATTTTTTAACAAAATAAAATAGCTAATAGTTGCCAAATAAGCCAAAATTAGTTGATAAGTAAACTATTTACCAAACAGGGCCAAAATTTCCATTTTTCAAAAAAATGGTAAAACCCCTAAAACCCTAATTATAGCGGCGAAGAGGGAAAATGACGCCAAAATGAAAACAGACCTGGAGGTTTGGGGATTGGTCTTTTACGCCGGGACTCGCTTGGTCTTCGCTTCGGATACCGGGTGTCCGTTAAGCTGTGGAAGGCGCTGGACGGCGGGATCCATGGCAGCTTAGGGCGGAAGAGCGACCGGAGCTCCGGCGACAGGGAGGGAAAGATGGAAGGAGACGTCGCCGATGAAACGGCGAAGATATTCCGGTAAGAGAATAGGGCTCTGGAAACGGGTCGGGCGACGGATCTTATGGCTCCGAAACCCATTGCTTAGTTTACTCTCTGATTGGGGGAGACGGGAGCGGGACGGAGGTTTACTGGAGGAAACAGAGTGTGTAATGGAAAGGCATAAACGACGCCGTAATATCACGACTAAACGTCACCGTTTAATAAACAAGGTAGTAAGCAAGATGAATTGGGCTTAGGTCCATTGTAGTAGCCCAACCCGGAGGCATAAACTTTACTTTATACATTCTCGGCCCAAATCTAAAACCCACCAATATGTAATAGTAACTGCGTAAACCGTGATCCACACAGTTATGTAGATCACAGTTTAAAACGATCTTGTTTCACATAATTTTTTTTCATGCGACCCATTGCAACATACATTTTTATAACTCATAATGTACATTATTCTAACTCATAAAATACATTATCTTATCCCAAAAATTTCATTATTCTAACACATTATGTATATTATTTCAACACATAAAGTACATTATTCTAACTCATAATACTATTCTAACTCATAAAATTCAACGACGTCATTTTGGACTGTGGTTCACAGAATCACAGCGGTGTAGACCGTATTTGCCACCAAAATGGGCCATAAACCCTTTTTGGGCTGCGACTCTTGGGCTAGATGTTCACATAGTAGATAGTTCCATTATTGGGAAAGCTATTTCGATGAGTCATTATAAAAGTTTGAATTTGAAACCTTGCGCTTGGGCAAGATGTTCATGTAGTACCATTGTTAAGGTATGAAAATTTTGTTGAATTTAATTACATTTAATGATGATTTATCAATAACATAAACTACTATTAAAAGACAATTCACAACTTGTCATGACAAAATTCTATTACAAATCATGATTTTTCTATTAATGGACAATAAAAAAAATTTCAACATATAAGAATTTGTCAATTTTTTTAAAAATAAATTTTCAGAAATATCTTTTCTATTGTATCATATCTACACCTTTGTGGAAAAGAATTGAGAATGACTTAAATTTAAATTCTATGGAAAAGAATTATTTGGAAATAATTAGTATAAATGCTCAAATGTTCTCACATATTAAAAATATATGAGAGTAATTTAAAGTTCGTGTTGCAACTTTTCTCCCAAAAGGTGTGTGGAAAATAAAATATCAAAAGGGAGTGAGGATTTCATTTTTCTCAAATTTGAAGAATAAATTTGCTAAAGATCTCGTGGTCTAGTGACACCCAGTTTACACTCCTACATGGAAGAGGGTGAGTTTGAATCTTACTATATTATGAGTTTTGTTTTTGCCAACACATCTTAGTTTTTACATCTCATGTGTGTTTTAAAGGTTATCACAAAGGATCCAGTATATACCCACGTTACTAATTGCGAAATTTTCTCGTCACCCAAATATAATTTAAAGTGACCCTGTCATTTTTCCCTTTATTTTCTAGCTATTGATCATTTTTGGTGAACCGCTCAAATTAATTTACACTTCTCACGAAAAGCCTATATATAAATATGTTTGTAGTATTAGTAACCATAATAATAATATCAATCCTCATTAATTCGAATGCATTCATAAACAATATTTTACTTAAAGTCAACGATATGTTGCGTTGAATCATAGCATCTTTGAATATAAACTTAGACAACATTCCCAAGAGAAATTCAATGATAAAAATCTTTTCATTTTTTTTTTAAAAATTCATGCAAGCATGAATCACGATAATTAAGAAGCCTATCCTAGCTTGAAGATGAAGGAATGTCCACATGCATGTTATAAGGATTCGGAGCATGCCAAACCCTAATGAGTTGAGTTGTCCACATTTTTATTTATTTATTTTATTTACTTTTGGTTGGTACCACTTAACATAAGTGGTCTCACCCTGTTCTTGTGCCACAATCCATGTCATAATTGTGCCAAAATTATATTATGAACTAAGAATGTGAGCATTCAATTAAAAACATTTTTTCTCTCATAAAAACGAATTTAAAAAAAAAATAGTGATGTTTTAAAAAAATAAAAATCAAGATACGAAAGCGAAAAAAGATCAAATGTGAAATTTTAATATATACACACAGAGTAATGTTACATTTTTCTCTTAATATTCACTTCCTCAGAGTCGCTATTTGAATGATTCTTGTTCTCTTAATGGCGTCAGTCAATTCATGAATTACTAATAAATATAAAAAATTTTATTGTTATGTCAGGGAGTAAACATGAGGAGAAAAATCACGAGATGAATATATATAGCATTATTCATGCACATATATGTATGTATATATGGAGTATATATATTTTATTTATTTATTTAGAGTTCAATTATTGTTTAATACCAAACAAAAAAAATTAGGTCGAGCGAATGAAACATGATTCTTGTACTTGATGATTATGAGTTTGGCTCTTACCAACACTTTCTTCGTCAAATTCATCGCACAAGATTTTTCTATTGTGGTTTGCCTCTCTTGTGTGCGTGTATAATGTTTTGTATATTATGTATTTTATGATTCACCATTGAATATTCTTTACATCAAATCAAAACTTCATTAAGTGTATGGGAAATTAGCAACGCTCAAATTCAATAGATAATTAAGTGTAGTGATATTGGCCGGTATACTTGTGTAAATAACCGTTATATCATCATCATAACCTTATCTAATGTTACAGTTTAATGTTTATTAAAAATGGGATTAAACACAAAAGCAAACATCAATAAGAATGTACAAATGATTAAAAACATATGTTCACTGTAAAAAAAAAACATTCTTTGTCTCACAAACAAAATGATTCATTTTATGAACATAATTATTAGCGTAACGTTCTAAACAAACGAATCAATAAAATTAAGGAAATTTCGAATAATTAAGCTAATTAACCATCCGTTAATGGATCCATCATTCGCGGGAATCACGGCTTTCACCCGTATATGTGATGATAGAAATGTAACGTAACGGCGCGTTAGTTAGTTAAAAAGGTGCGCTGGCAGAGTTAGGGAGAAACGACTTTAACGGCTTTTCCCGCCCACCGACGCTAACGGAATTGGTATCACGAGGAGTAACGGCGCTTGGTCGATTTAACGGATACTGATTAGCTATTGCGGTCTTGTGGACGGTTGAATGGTTACGGTGTTTCATTATTGGCGGCAATTATGGCGGCACGTTTGACGGCGCTTTTTTCCAAACGGACCCCTCCCGCCAAACAACCACCACGCTTTTTTATATTCCCCTTTGATGCCAAGGACCTTGTGGTACAGTGGCATCAAACCCTTCCCTTTATACAGGAGGTGATGAGTTTGAGCAGTAATACTGACTCTTCTAGAATTCCCTTAAATGTTTTTGGGTCAATTTGAACTTCATTTTAATTATATTTGTTTTTTTAGAAAAGATTGAATCGCAACCTCAAAGGCCCTTTACATAATAACTCAGGTGACATAGGAGGTAGACATCTGCTTACTGCGCACAGGCTCCCTCACTCAGAGAGGTTGCTTCACACTGTCGCCGATGAGACTTGATCACTGGTCTTTCTTTCTAAACTTCACCACTGTAATCAATTGAACTGTCCATGCAGACTAATTATATTTGTTTTGTAAATATAAGCAACCATCATGCATATATAAATTTAATAGGTTTAACATGATATCTAATGGAGAAAACACTAACTAATTAAATTTATGCCATTTCCTTTGCACCATCCATTTGCAATAACATTATTGTGATGGAGAAGACACTAACTGATTAAATTTATGCCATTTCCTTGGCACCATCCATTTACAATAACATTATTGTGATGGAGAAGACACTAACTAATTAAATTTATGCACTCCTTTATGTCATATATACTTTCCCTTTTGCTTTTATTTCCATTCTTTGACCATGGTATATTGAAGTTGGAATTGAACCAACCTTTTTTGTAGCTACTTTAGACACATATATAGGGCCTGCTTCACTTCTTTAATGTCACTCAATCTTCTTGCATGTAAAGCACACACAATTAAGTCCATCTCCATTACATACTCCCCACAGTAATCATGTAATAAACTGAAAAAGAATGATAGTATTGGGCAGTACTTATGGTGTACCCTTTTGGATACACCATGCAGCATGCATCACATATAGTTCATGAGCCCAATATGATCCAAACATAATTATACAACCGTCGACAAGCCGGCACATACCATATATATATATATATATATATATATATATATATATATATATATATATATATATGTTGTACTTTAGTGTTTTTTAATTTGGTTGTAATTATACTGTTATATATCAACTTTAACCCAATTGGGTAGAAAGAAGTTTCTTGAAATTCAGGGCTACCTAGATAACAGGTTGAGAATAGTTTTTTTGATATATATGAATTCAGCTCTACAAAAGATTATACTTTCTCTAACGACTGTTGTTGTCGAAAGAGTCAATACCTAATGACCGGAGTTTGATCCTGTGACATTCCCTAAATGAGAGCCACAGAAGTGTCAACTAAACACAAGGTGTTTGGCATCAATATAAATTTTTAATTTTTAAACATCTTGTGAATAACATAGCGATAAGATTAAAATCAAAGTATACCATTTGAATAATGTTTTACTTACTATTAAACTATGCCCTTATTTTCAAAAAAAAAAAAAAAAAAACTATGCCCTTAATATATAGGGAAATATGGTCAGATCATAGTTGAAAATTGAAAGAGAAAAGATTAAAATTTGTTGAGTGTTTTATTTGTCAATATAATGATCAAAGTAGGTACTAAACTACTAACTACAAATTAAGTTGAAGAGTTGGTGGAGTTGGGGAGCAGCTAATCGAGGGTTGAAAAAAGTCATCATAGAAGCTTTTAGGTACTTGCTTTCTCTAAATCTGCCGTCCATCACGCCATTCAAAGAGCTTCCACAAAATAATATAATGCAAACCTAATAACACACTGCAATTGCAAATCAAATGTGTAATTTTATTTTTATATACTTATATAGTAATTAACGTCACGTTTCGATGACAGGATGTTGAACTTGATGACCTTCCAAGCTTCCGCTTAACAAGGAGACTGAAAGTCGATCTCCGGCCTCTTCAACCCAACATTATCTTTGATGACTTTCATGACTACTTCTAAATCCCGCTCCGATCACCTCCACATTCGTACATAAAGCCTCTTTCCTCGCCAATTTGGGACACTTTCAAAGACTCCAAAACTCTACTGTGAAATTATCTATAATAATCTCAATTAAGTAAACAAAATGGCAAATTTTATCCTTAATTGTTTAACATGTGTTAATCTGATTCTAGAAAATGATGGTAAAGCAGAATCCCCAAGTTTAGTTAATTTGATTAGTGAAAGTCCATCCAACTTTTCTAACTTCGTGTCGGGGAGTGGTTAGTTTCAATCAATCGCTGTCTGAAGTTCCCATAATGGACTGGAGACCAACATTTTCTCGCTCATACGACGTTTGCTGCCCTCAAATCTACATTAACTTTCTACCCAAATTAATTGTCCTGTCTGCATCTCAAATATAATTTGCAATCAAATTTTAAATAATGATCATAATTAAACTCCTCTATTTCTAACAATAGTTCATGCAACTAAGTTTCTTTCTTCTGTGGTTTAATTTAGTTTTTCTGTGTGCTTTACCAATTATCATATAGGAGTAAGATTTAGAACTTGCGGAATTAGAAGCTTCTGAATTAATCCTAACAAGTGGGTTACGTTTCCCGCTGGCATCATGCGGTCACGGAGTGATTTGATGCCAACTATTCAAATTAAACGGTAATTAACATATCAAATGCGCCGTACAACCTTACATTAATTAATTATATCGCCTATTCATTACATTGGATCTCGCCGACAATTTTTATTACTACTCCCTATTCCGTATTAATTAAAGCATTTGATTCTGTCCTCTTTATTTTATTCCCGTACGTATTACACAATTATATACGTATATACATTCTACCCGTGTTTACATATCACAGACTAATTCAAACTAGATCATATATTTTTATCTGAGAAGGATTATTGGATCACTTTTCAAAAGAAGTTGCTGAATAGATAATTAATATTGCGATGTATAATATTTTTTCTAAATACAATAGACCAGAAATATCAAAAGAAAAATTAAATGATTAGTTTCTTATACCGATCCTGTAACGCTCTGAACATAGAAGTGGGAAGCTCTTCTATCCACTCAAGCCCCTTTTCTTTTTGAATGACTAGAGGCGGGAAATCGCAAAACTAGCTATCTATGATAATGACTCAGGGTACAGGAACACCCATCATATCATCGTTCAGAAGCTCTAGAACGTCATTCTCCGATTGAGTTAGTAAGTTCATGCCCCTATTAAATTTTAGCACTTAGTTTTCTTTAATTTGTCAGCAAGTCAACCACTTTATTTTGTTCTCTATAAACATGAGCCACATTGATTTGCTATTGTTTCGCCATCCATAGCTTTACATGCATGCACAATGAATGTCTCTATTAACTAATCGATAACTTTATTTTGTTCTCTATACACATACTAAATTATCACATCCCGATTTATTTTTCAATTCATATCTGTACTCATCAAGAAGCTAAGGTTTTTCAACAACCCACTAATCTATGGGAACCCTTTGCCCATACACCCTTTAGAATACTCCAAATCTCAGCAAATAATGTAAATACATACATTCCCACCGACAATAACACTTTCATAGTCCATTCCAACGTCATACATAAACCTAACAAAATACAACAAACGCCCCGATAATTAGCAGAAATTAGATATTGACCCCGGAAAACACAACCACCTGCGACCCCGCAGTCCCGCATATTACGCTAAAACCCAAAAGTCAAAACTCCGTCTTCTCTGTCCCTTCCTGCTTCGTCGCTGTCATCATCACTTCGTTTTTCACTTTTCCCGATGTTTCACTATTCTTTTTACAGTTTTTAGTTAAATAACGCTTTCTTTTCGGGGTTTGAGCCCAACAGTCACTCGCTCATCCCTCCACATCTCAATCATCAAAAGCATTAGACATAAGATAATGATAAACATGTTTTAAACAAGTAAATTCGAATGCCCTGATTTTGTATCAGGGTGTAGTGTATTTGTATCAAATCAATATTTGTTGATGAAGTCAAACTGGAAACTTGCAACATATAAGGATGATATATTGGTTTGCGTCGGTTAGTTATAGGTAATTTAGACTGATTTATTTTATTATGATTTTTTGTCGATTAGGGTCATAAAGATGATTAGGGTCATAAAGATTTACTAACCGTCAGATAGTGATTGTCAATTTTTTCGTCATAGAAAAAATGATGATGCAATATTTTATACTTAAGGAAATATAATTTTTTTTTTGTCCCACGATTATCGTTTTCACCTTCGGTCTCATAACTTTTAAATCTTTACTGCATTTAGTTCCTTCAACCTAATTTCAATTAAGTGACTTATTTTGAAGGGCAAGTCGTCATTTTCAATCTTTCTCCCGAGAAGTATAAAGAAATAAAAAAGTATAAAATGACAATTTTACCCTTTAAAATAAGTCATTTTGCTTAAATTTTGATCGAAAATTAGGTTGAAGGGACTACTATCGGAAAACCTCATGGAAAATATTATTATTTTATATATAAATATACACGTCTCTCTCAGCGAGACTTGCTGTTCTTGGTCTTAGTCTGTGAGTTCACTGTGCTGTTCTGCGCTGCTGTCACGCAAACACCAACTAAACAACACCTCATTTTCTCTGATTTTGGGTGTTTTGCGTATGCATTCTTGAGGATTATTATAGTTTAGAGAGAGAGAGAGAGAGAGGGAGAGAGCTTGATAGGTGAAGGAATGATGGAGAAGGGGGCATTGTTGTTGTGCATGGTGATCCTCCTCAATTGTGGGCTGATTCATTGCAGCGTTACTTATGACAGGAAGGCAATAGTGATCAATGGGCAAAGAAGATTGCTTTTCTCTGGTTCCATTCACTATCCCAGAAGCACACCCGAGGTAGTATAGTTTCCCACTTCACAGACTTGAAACTTTTTTTTTTTGGTGGAAATTTTGCTCAGATCTGTTGTGGGTGTGTGCAGATGTGGGAAGATGTTATCAACAAAGCTAAAAAAGGAGGGTTGGACGTGGTTGAAACCTATGTGTTCTGGAATGTCCATGAGCCTTCCCCTGGCAATGTACTTCCACTTTTCTCTTCATTTCACAGTTTTTTTTATACTAGATTACTAGAGAAACTCGCAGCAACTACTAAGAGTGTGCACCTTGTAAATCCCGCCTGCATTTTCTGTAATTGGCTCAAACCAAGAAGGTCAATAGACCGCTCTCGCTGAGAGTGGAACTTAGGTTACAAGTCATCAGCTTAACCAACTTGACGGGAGTTGCCCTCATAGCTGATCAGTTCAAACCAAGAAGGCTAATAGGACGCCCTGTTGGGAGTTGAACTTGTAATTTATAACAGACTAATTTGGTTGGGTTGCTCCCGTTTCACTTTGTTTTCATTCTGTATGTAGCTGCATTAATGGTTTTTGTACTCTGCATTCTTCTTCTGTATGAATTGCAGTATGATTTTGAAGGGAGGTATGACCTGGTAAGGTTTTTGAAGACGATTCAGAAAGCAGGGCTTTATGCCCATCTTCGGATTGGGCCTTATGTTTGTGGAGAATGGAATTTTGGGTGAGAGTTTTAATTCTCTGCTCTTCTGCAGATCTCAGAATGAAATTTCATTGAATGCTGTGTTTTGTATTTACTCCTTTTAATGTTCATGTCCAGAGGGTTCCCAGTGTGGCTGAAGTATGTTCCTGGTATTAGCTTCAGAACAGATAATGAGCCATTCAAGGTCTTTGTTCTTGCCCATTTTTTTTCGCTTTTTTCGCTTTTTTTTTTTTTTTTTTTTTTGACAAGGGAAACCCGCAGTCACTACCAAAAATGTGCATCGGGTAAACCCTGCCTTGTGGCGCTAGCCGGCAAAGGACCACAAGAAGGTAGGTTGCCTATAGCTACGGCTCAAATCAAGAAAAGCAATAGGCCGCTCCCACTAAGAGTCGTCTTTGTTCTTGTCCTTTTCTACTACTTCTTGCTGACAGCTTAACTCTAAGATATTGTAGTAAGGCCCAACACTTTTTAAGAATGTTTTAGGCTTTGGTTTTGAATGTTTATGAGAATGGGGTTGTTTTATGGCATGGCAGATGGCTATGAAAGGGTTCACAGAGAAAATTGTAAACTTGATGAAGAGCCATAACCTGTTTGAATCTCAAGGTGGCCCAATCATACTCTCACAGGTCTGTGTTTCAACCTTTGAACAACCTTTGTGGCATGGATGAAGTTATATCATAAGTTAAATGTTGAGCATAGTGGCTTATATGATGTGGTATTGCAGATAGAGAATGAATATGGTCACCAAGCGAAGTCGCTTGGGGCTGCTGGCTATCAGTACGCGAATTGGGCAGCGAATATGGCTCTTGAGATGAACACAGGAGTCCCCTGGGTGATGTGCAAGGAAGAAGATGCACCTGACCCTGTGGTAAAATACTGCAAATCTTTTCTTTACAGACCAAGTCTTGCTGTATGAGTATGACTTACTCTCAGGTTTGGCATCAACAGTATCCATATTAAATGTGGTATGGTTTTTTTGGCTGTCTTTTCTGACAGATTAACACATGCAATGGTTTCTACTGTGATAAGTTTTCCCCCAATAGACCTTACAAGCCCACAATTTGGACTGAGGCTTGGAGTGGTTGGTATGTGTACTGTAACTTATACTGACTCTTCATGATATCAGAAGTTAGGGCCTATGGGGGCAAAACCCCCCAGACAAATTAGTCAGACTGTTGGCTTGGTAACTACAAGATTCCAACTTCAACTTCTTGTTGGAGCTATTTATTGACCTTCTTGGTTTGAGCCAGTCACTTATGAACAACCTGAGCTAGTTTACCTCATTATAGTCCTTTGCCGGCTAGGGTTTCACCCAGAACGCACCTTCGGGTAGTGGCTGTAGGCTTTCCCCTAAATCAAAGAAGTTAGGGCCTATATAACTCTTCTTTTGTTGATGCTGCAAGGTTTTCGGAATTTGGTAGTCCAAATCATGAACGGCCAGTTCAAGATTTGGCATTTGCTGTAGCTAAGTTCATACAGAAAGGAGGTTCATTTGTAAACTACTACATGGTTAGTGTCTTCATCTCTAAGTCCTGTCAAGAAAGATGAAATAAGAATATATACATACATAACATGTCTCAAAGGAAGACCATTTTGGTAACTTGTCTCTCGTGTCACCAGTACCATGGAGGCACCAATTTTGGGCGCACTGCCGGAGGCCCTTTCATCACTACAAGCTATGATTATGATGCTCCCCTTGATGAGTATGGTAAGAATTCACTATATACCTTTCACTATTGCTGATACATGTTGATTATGCATTGCCATCAGTAGAGATGCATGAAAAGTTCTCACTTGACAATTTTCTGCACTGTGTTGCAGGTCTGATCCGACAACCGAAGTATGGTCACTTGAAGGAGCTTCATAGGGCTATAAAACTGTGCGAGAGAGCATTGGTTTCAGCAGATCCTACTGTGACATCTTTAGGAAGCCTTCAACAGGTATTTGCCTCTACTTTTCATCATTTGACTTCACAGCAGTATTTCATCCCTACATTGCCACAAAAATTTCGAACTTTTTTCTTCCAGGCATATATATACTCTTCAGAGATGGGAGGCTGTGCAGCTTTTCTCTCAAACTACGATACGCAATCTGCTGTGAGAGTTATGTTTAACAACAGGCACTATAATTTGCCACCGTGGTCCATCAGCATCCTTCCAGACTGCAGGAATGTAGTCTTCAATACAGCAAAAGTGTGTTAACTAACCACCCTATTGTTTTGTCAATTGTTACTAAACTCATACGTATCTTCATATACTTCTCTGGAATGTAATATCTTTCAAATTCCTTCTGCAGGTTGGAGTTCAGACATCACAAATGGAAATGCTGCCAACTAATTCAGAGATGTTTTCATGGGAGACTTACAGTGAAGATGTATTTGCATTGGGTGACAGATCATCGTTTACCTCGTTTGGCCTCTTGGAGCAAATCAATGTCACTAGGGATACTAGTGATTATCTGTGGTACATAACTAGGTAAGCTATGAATGACACCTAATAGGCTACCAATGTGTATCTCTGTCGTTTGTCTAACCTTCTGAACCGGTAATGCCAAGATTTCTTGTATAATGATGGAAATTTTTTTCCGTGTCTTCAAAACAGTGTCGACATTGGTTCATCTGAGTCCTTTTTGCATGGTGGTGAGCTCCCAACGCTTACAGTGCAATCAGCAGGCCATGCTCTTCTTGTGTTTATCAATGGGCATCTTTCAGGTACTCATTTGAAGCCGCTCCTAAAAGGTTGCGAGTCTTGAGAAACTCTTTCCTGCACTTGTTAACAATGGAACAAAAAATTTGTTAAAACAGGTTCTGCATCAGGGACGAGGCAAAACAGGAGATTCATATTTAATGGAAAAGTTAACCTCAATGCTGGAACAAATAGGATTGCATTGCTCAGTGTGGCTGTTGGACTCCCAGTTAGTTTAATCCCTCCTTCACTATTTACCAACACTTCCATTTTTGCATCATCTGCAATAAACAAAGATCTGCAACACACTCATATAGTCCTGCTGCCATCCACAGCCTTTCGAGATTTTTTTTTCCAAACAATGACATTTTTCTCGTGGTACTGTTTGTTTTTGTAGAATATAGGGGGGCATTTTGAGACATGGAACACAGGAATCTTGGGTCCTGTTGTACTGCATGGACTTGACCAGGGAAAATGGGACTTGTCCCGCGCAAAATGGACATACCAGGTATGCATTTATGGTGTGCTTCCATTTCTGAGTGATCAGATATTCAGTGTCAACTTTCTGTTTCTCATGAATACCTTGTTAACAGGTCGGGCTTAAAGGCGATGCCTTGAATCTCGGTTCCCCCAATGGTCTTTCCTCTGTTGAATGGATGCAAGGGTCATTGATGGCACAAAAACAGCAACCTCTAACATGGCATAAGGTATGGGGTAGGAGAATTAATCAGTGAAAAAAGCGTTGGTGATGGAAATATCTCGTGTTACTTAGTCTTGATAATTTTGTAGGCATATTTCAACGCACCTGATGGAGATGAACCGTTGGCTCTGGACATGAGGAGCATGGGCAAAGGTCAAGTATGGATCAATGGTCAGAGCATTGGTAGATACTGGACCGCATATGCCACTGGAAATTGCGATGGTTGCCATTATGCTGGAGGCTATAAGCCGAGAAAGTGCCAACTTGGATGTGGTCAGCCAACTCAGAGATGGTGAGCTGCCAATTCCCCGAAGAGACTATATACTGCAACATTCAAAAAGATTTTTTTTTTTTTTTCCTGAATCTTGTTCTTGTGAATTTAAGGTACCATGTGCCTAGATCTTGGTTAAAACCAACAGAAAACCTGTTGGTTCTCTTTGAGGAACTTGGGGGAGACCCGACAAGAATTTCTCTCGTGAAGAGATCAGTAACCAGTGTCTGTGCAGACGTCGCTGAATTTCATCCAAATATCAAGAATCTGCAGACTGATAGCTATGGCAGAACAGAGGAGTTTCACAAACCAAAACTCCACCTTCGTTGCAGCCCCGGTCAATCTATTTCCTCCATCACGTTTGCCAGCTTTGGAACTCCACTGGGAACCTGCGGGAACTTTCAGCAAGGACCTTGCCATGCTCCTAGCTCACACACAATCTTAGAAAAGGTATCAAATTTTTCTGTTTCACTCACCTTAAAAACAACATCATTACTTGAACACCAAGAATCTTGTTTCATTTACACAAGTTATGTTGAATTCATTGCAGAAGTGTATAGGAAGACAAAGATGCTCAGTGGCAATCGCAAATAGTAATTTTGGAGATCCATGCCCAAACGTGTTGAAGCGTTTGACAGTGGAAGCAGTCTGCAGCCCTAACCAGTGGGATTAGGGGATCCAGGGGAATGTTTACACATACATAAAAGGGAAAGAGCAAAGCACAGGAGAAGCAGTATAGTTAGATTAACGAGTGGTGATACTATTTATAGGGGTGCCGAAGGGGGCCTCTCTGAAGTAGAGTGATTAAAACTTTTATGAGAGTGCAGCATAGTCTTGTGTAGGATTGCAGATTACCACTAAAGTCTGGTTCCCTTTCCCCTTTTAAGTGGAAATGTGGAATAGATAGGCTGTTTTTGCATTGTTGAGTGATGAGGAGAAAGATAACATGTGTTGAATGGGAGGATTAAGCCCAGTAGGTTCATGTTAGGAATGGATCCTAGTATGACCCCCTTTCATCCTGTTTCAATTCTGTGTTGTTTGCGTAGTTGCAAATGAAATGCCAAGTGTGTACAATTCAGTGTCAGGTATCCCTATGCTATTCTCTGCTAAATTTTCTCATTCTTATCAGTAAATCAGCATAGAAGTCCATGGAAATGAAGACAGGATTCTTACCAATGGTCTTGCAAGAATGGCATTCGAATTCCGTAGTTATGCAGTTTCAAACAAAAGCTCACAAGGTTCAGATCACAGTAACTAAAGCAAATTCTAACTCACTTTGAGTCAGCCGATTCGCAAGTTAAAGACCATATAAAACTAAAGCTAGGAAACTCGGACTAGGAAGTTGATGCTGATGTCGTTGTATTCATATGCTTGGCAATTGTGTTCTGCAACTCATCTTTCTTTGCTCCCACAACCTTATCCAGCAGAATCTTCCCTTCCCTCAGAAACAATATGTTGTTGATGCTGATGTTGTTGATGCTGATGATGTTGTATTCATATGCTTGGCAATTGTGTTCTGCAACTCATCTTTCCTTACTCCCACAACCTTATCCAGAATCTTCCCTTCCCTCAGAAACATGAAAGTTGGCATTGCTTCAATGGCCCAATCATTAGCAATTGTCTGCAGAAAGGAAACAAACCATAAACATTAACAAGATAAGCTCTAAGTTTACATGTGCATTATAGTTTTGTCTTACCTTAAGTTCATCCACATCCACCTTGACGAAGATAACATTAGGTAGCTTCTTCGCCAACTCTGCCAAGAACGGAGCAATGATTCGACAAGGACCACACCAAGAAGCAGTGAAGTCAATAACCATCTGCAATGACAGCCATATGAGCAAATTGAAGTAAAAAAGGGGAATATAAAACAGACAAAGTATTTTTGTTTTCTGAAAACTTGCAGTCAAGAGGAAGTATGATCATTTATGCCGCACAATCATCACAACATATGAAACAACTAAATGCATTGATGCGATTTAACAGGTTAATTAGATCAATATCTTCCATTACCATAAAAAGTGATTGATCCTAATACAATGTTCTTCCTATTTACAACAGTGACAAATTAACAAACATCTTCTCAGTTCTCAACCACCTAAGCAAATAAATACAGGCTACAAAAGAGTAAATAACTAAAACAATACTATCACGAGATGAGATTCAGATATATAGAAAAGAGATTCACAAGAACACTATATAAATATATTAATCGGAAATAAAGACGTTTTTCAAATCAACACCGGCTGATTTGAAAGCAATTCACATAACAGTCACGTAAACGATCATCACGAAGAACGAAAATCTGAATCATAAAAATATCCGATCCACCAAAAAGATAATCAAAATCCAAAAAGAAATTACATGAAAATGAATTTTTTTTAAAAAACGTTGATATAAACTAGGGAAATATAGCACGTAGAAGCCAGCAAAAAGACCAGTTTATTGCAATTGTTGCCCTTCTGGAGTTGCTCGTTCCAGGCCTCAACGGTGTGGCAGCTGATGACATGTCCCTCCTCCGCCATTTTCTTCTTCTCTCCTCTCCTCTGCGATTTCTTCACACCGATCAAACAATTCTGTTACGCTTAGCTTTCTTCGCAACGGTTTCAACTCGCTTTATACACCTTAGAGTTATTTACGGATTTGCCTTTTATAGATGGCATCTTGCAAAAATATTGATGTAATATTGTAATGTTTAACATCAGATTGTAAGAAGCATTTGGACAATGAATTTATCTTTTTTAGTTCACAATTTAGTCATCGACTATAGTTTTTTTCGATTTAATTCTAGACGATTTTTTGTGTTTAATTAGGTCCTTGGCTTTGATGATTTTATACAATGGAGTCTTCAATTGTTAGAATCAATGATTAAATTAAGAAAAATCACTATAGTTGATAACTAACTTAGATGAAACGACTATAGTCGAAACTAACTTGGATAAAATTACTATAATTGTTGGGTATTAAATTATTAATAGTGGTTAAATTACCAAGTCATCTTAACATAATTAAGCATAAAAACTCATTTAGTACTAAATCGAAAAAGCCTATTGTAATCGATGACTAAATTGAAAATTAACTTTATTTTTTAATAGTACGACTATTTTAAGAAGCTTACTCATACGTTTTTGAATTAAGGATGTGATCCTAGATGCATTTTTTTTATATACTAGAGAAACAAATAGAAAGATCTTTTAAAAAAATTGTGGCAAAGTTATCCCAATCATATCAATAAATTATATTGTGTACCTAATAAGTATATTGCAAGTTTATTTTTAATGTATTATATGTTTTTTCTTAGTAAATTCATTATAAGTGTACTGAATTTATTTTAATGAATTACAAATCAAACTGAATATGTAATATATTAAAAATAAACTTGTATCAGCTATTCATCTTGTTACATGAACCCTAACAAAAAATAAGCACCAAATAATATACACCATGATACAATATTTTCTTATAGGATTAAAGCAAAAGCTCAAAAAATTATTTTTGCAATATTTAATTTAATATTAGTTTATTAAATTAAATATATAAATACACTAATAAGGGCTTGCTTGGGTCCAGTAGAAAAACGCGGGAAGAAATAAGTAACGGAAATAACAGAAAGAAGAACAAAGCAGAAAACCGTTGTGTTAGTTAAAAACAAAAAGCAAGTTTCCTAGTCCTACTCTCGTGGATCTTAGAATTCTTCTTTCCTACATTACTCTCTCTCTCTCGTCTCAAATCTCTTCCATCTCCATTAACGCCATTGTTCCAAGCCCTTAAGAAACCAAAGATCAAACACCTGAAAAAAAAAAAGAAAGGAAATAAAGGAAGAACCGAAGCTAGATCGCTTACTCGCTAGCTAGCTAGCAATGGCCATAGGAAAGGTCCGTGGCGGCGTGGGAAGACGATCGTCCACTACGCCCTACTCCTCCACTATCACTCCCATTGCCTTTGTAGCTTTGTGTCTCTTCGGGGTATGGATGCTCTCCTCCTCCACCTCCTCCTCCTCCGACTCCTCCACCGCCGTCATTCCCCCGAAAACGACCACCAGAGCCACCGGGGGCGGCGGTGGAGGTGTCCGCTTAACCACCACAGATCCTAATAAGGAGGCGTTCGAGGACCACCCGGGCGACCTCCCGGACGACGCCATCAAGGGGACGGACCGGGATAACGAGGAAGAGAAGCAAGTGAAGGACCTCGAGACCGAAAACGACGACCGCAGGAACAGAGGAGTGGCGGCCGAGGAGCAAGAGAGCGGCGATTTGGAGAGCAGTAGTATTAAGAAACCGGAAATAGACGACGTGGCGGTGGAGGAGAGGCGGGGAGGCGGAGACGGCGGCATTGCAGAGGAAACAGAGCAAGAGAAACAGAGGAAAGAAGTGGAGACTCAGACGGCCGCCGCGGAGGCTCAAAACACAGAATCCGAGCAAACAACAACACTAAATGACAATCAGCAGCCCGAAACCGAAGAAATTAAGGCTCAAGATCCCCAAATCGACACCTTAGACGCCACGAAAAACATGATTTCCGACGAAGATCAACAGAAAAGACTCGAGCAGCAGCAGCAGCAAGAAGACGATCAAGTCCAGCCAAAGAGGCATCCCGAACACGAATCTCACGGCATAACAAGCGAAGATCAAATCCAACACGACGAGGCAACAATATCCGGAGACGACGACACTCTCAAAACTCACTCTTCTTTCTCATCATCTGAATCAAATCAAGAAACAGAGCACGAAGAACGAGTTCAGACTGATTCAGTTCAAGCCGGGGAAACCTCGGGGCCTCAGATTCCAGAGGAGTCCAAGGAATCAAAGAAGGCCTGGTCCACTCAAGCTTTCCAATCTGTTACTCAGAAAGAAAGGACAAAGACAACAGAGGAACAAGACAACAATATCGCAAATTTGAATTGGCAATTATGCAATGTGACAGCTGGGCCAGATTACATACCGTGTTTGGATAATGAGCATGCCCTACACAAGCTAAGAACCAGGAGGCATTTCGAGCATCGCGAACGCCATTGCCCCGAGGAGCCTCCTACATGCCTTGTCCAGCTTCCAAAAGGGTACAAGAGACCAATTGAATGGCCTAAAAGCAGAGAGAAGGTATATGATCAAATGCATGATACCATGTTATAATCTAAGATTCAGCTAGTTTAATCCATGGCCTTATAAACCCATATGTTCTCTCCTAAGATTCTTAACAATTATGAATTACCATAGGATTGATTGATATGAAATGTTTAATGGTGCAGATATGGTATCACAATGTGCCTCACAAATTATTGGCAGAGGTGAAGGGGCATCAAAATTGGGTGAAAGTTTCTGGAGAATTCCTTGTTTTTCCAGGTGGTGGTACTCAGTTCATCCATGGAGCCTTACATTACATTGATTTTCTCCAACAGGTAAGCTAGCTTATGCTTATCACCTCAACAAGTTGAGCTTCTTAAATCTTTCTTAGGTGACAGAGGAAACCGGCAGCTAGTGTATACTGGATAAATTCTGTCTTGTGACCCTAGCCAAAGGACCACAATGAGTTAAACCAGCTGGGTTGCGCATATCTAGAATTTGTACAGTTTATGGTTATTTCACTCAAAACGATGTTATTTTGAGTGAAATAACTCATTAAAATTGACCGATTAGGCGGCCTAGGAGGCCAAGGCAGTCAACGCCTACATAGCCTAGGAGGTGCTTAGGCAGATGCCTAGCCGGCCAGCTGCCTAGAAGACCATCTAAGGTGATACGCTAGGTGATCGATCGACACTTAGACAGAATTTTTGCAACATTGCCCATAGCTGATCAGCTCAAACTAAGAGGCCAATAAGTTGCTCCTATTAGGAGCCTGGCGTTTTACAAATACTATGATTTGATGATTTTGTTATATGAATAATGGGTGTAGGCAGTTCCTGATATTGCCTGGGGAAAGCGTAGCAGAGTAGTCTTGGATGTTGGCTGCGGAGTTGCTAGCTTTGGTGGCTACCTATTCGACAGAGATGTTCTAACAATGTCCTTCGCGCCTAAAGATGAACACGAAGCTCAAATCCAATTCGCGCTCGAGAGAGGAATTCCTGCAATATCTGCTGTTATGGGCACTCAAAGGCTGCCATTCCCTAGCGGAGTCTTTGATATTGTGCATTGCGCTCGCTGCAGAGTCCCTTGGGACAATGAAGGTTTAATTTCTCCCTTCTGCTACTCTGATTTAACTTTCACAGTTCATCTAAATGCTTCACATGTTCTATCTAACACGTTAAATTCGGGATGATGAAGGCGGAAAGCTTCTTCTGGAACTGAATCGAGTGCTTCGTCCTGGAGGCTACTTTATCTGGTCTGCAACTCCAGTGTACCAAAAACTCCCAGAAGATGTGCAGATTTGGAAAGGTAGGACTTAAATCGATCTCGCCCTTTTTTCTCGATTCTGTCAAGGAGAAATCAGAAATGAATTGCTGATTTATTTCTTCCCAGCAATGTCTGCTCTAACAGTGTCGATGTGCTGGGAGCTTGTTGCCATCAAGAAGGACAAATTAAACTCAATTGGTGCAGCTATCTATCACAAACCAGACTCGAACGATTGCTACAATCAAAGGAAAAGCAAAAAGCCTCCAATGTGTAAAAGCGTTGATGATCCTAACGCTGCATGGTAAGATCAGAAGCAGTGAAAGTTACAGTTCCGAGTTCTTTCAGAGATTTCTCGTGTGAATTGTATCTTAAGTTCTTAACCATAACGTTCTACTACGATTGGAATGTAATTTTTCAGGTATGTACCTCTGCAATCATGTATGCACAGAGTCCCAACTGACGAGACGGAGAGAGGATCAAAGTGGCCTAAGGAATGGCCCGAGAGACTTCAAACGCCACCATATTGGCTAAACAGATCTCAGGTGGGAATATATGGGAAACCAGCTCCAGACGACTTTGCAGCCGATTATGAGCACTGGAAACATGTTGTCAGCAAATCATACATGAGCGGTTTGGGCATTAATTGGTCCACTGTCAGAAACATCATGGACATGAGAGCAGTTTATGGAGGGTAAAAACTAAAAACACTAAACTTCTATTCTAACAACATTGAACTGATGCTGACAGATAAGGCTGAAGAACTAACAGAACTTTTTTTCTTTTTTTTTTTTTGAATACTATTGACTCTGTTACAATGTAGTATCTGTTCATAGCTACTAACAGAATGTTAATGTTTACAGATTTGCAGCGGCGCTTAAGGACCTGAAAGTGTGGGTGATGAATGTGGTGAACGTAGACTCTCCAGACACGCTTCCAGTGATCTATGAGCGTGGCCTCTTTGGAATGTACCATGACTGGTGTGAATCCTTCAGCACATACCCAAGATCGTATGATCTCCTGCACGCAGATCATCTCTTCTCGAGGCTGAAAACAAGGTAGAAACCGGAAAAAAATCAGGCAACCACATTTTTTTCTTATAACACAAATAATAACTTACAAGTTACAATGCCTGTAGGTGCAAGATTACTGCTGTCTTGGCAGAGGTTGACAGAATAGTTAGGCCCGGGGGCAAATTGATCGTGCAAGACGACTCTGGAACGATTAGGCAAGTAGAGGAGTTGCTCAAGTCGTTGCATTGGGAGGTTCGGATGACCTTCTATCAAAAGCAAGATGGAATGCTTAGTGCTCAGAAAACCGAATGGAGACCAGAAACATATGCAGCTTAAAGACAGATATCAGTTCAAGATAATGTTAGTATTTTCGCACTATGGAGACATTAGCTTCTTGGTAGATTCATGGTCCTCATTAGGGTTGTTACAGTGAGGCCAATTTTACTGTCCTTTTGGTTACTTATTACCTTACTGTAATGAAAGATCTATCCTGATGAAATGGCTATTGGAGTTTTTACACCTGATTTGTCATATATTTTTTCTGCCAAAGCCATGTATTTCCAAGACTGCAAAATCTTTTGTCTTAGTTTATCAGTGTAACATTTTCTTAAATTCTGATGATATATAAAGCCAAAGCTAAACAATTTGGATGACGAGCAACTAGCAGTCATTATGCAAGAATGTGCACTAGGTAATCCCCTACCTTGTAACACTAGCCGGCAAAGGACCACAAGGAGATAAACTCTAACTTAACTTAAACAGTTTGGATGACAAGAGATACTCGTAGTTACAACGTGAGAGTGTGTACGGGATAAACTCGCATTTTGACCCTAGCCGACAAAGGACCATAAGAAGGCAAACCAACCTAAGTTGTTTATAGTTAACCAATTCAAACCAAGAAGGCTACCAAACCAACATCCTAACCAGTTTGGCTGGAACTGATGATATGTAACACAAAGCCATAGAAAGTTGTCTTTATATGCTACCATGCAATCAAATTCAAATTTTCACTAATTCAAATACAAAATAGTCACTATTATTATTACAAATGTATCCAACCTCAGATTGACATGGGGTTGACATGATTACAACCTAAACAGTTGACCTAGGCTAGCCAAGAACAAGATTGCCCTACAAAAGTTAGTTGAGTCTTCCAGGCATGCGGAGGGCAGCCACTTCAGTTGAGACGCTATAATCTCTCAGCATCATCCTCTGGAGTTATTCTTTGGCAAGAAGAGTTCCCAATTGCCCATTTTTTACAGCACTGTGGAGATCTAATTTTCATGTGAATACAGAAAAAGTGGTGGGGGGGAATTAGTTATACAGATAGCAGAAACCAGTAGCAGCAGACAAATAATTGAAAATTTAAGGCTCACCATCAGATCCACCAATGTGTTTCCCATTCACAAATACTTGTGGGACTGTTCTGCGGCCCACCAGATCTAGAAGGACATCTTGAATGCGGTGCCCATCGTCTGTATACGCCCAACAAAACCATCACAAGCCAGTACAAATTATAATAAATGCACGTTAGTAGTAATTTCAATATTTAGTTCCCTTCTTTTACTCCATCTTGAAAAAGGAAGGGCACAAGGATGAAATACCTCGAAGATCCAGCTCCACAACAAAAGGTGTCTCTTTTAGTTCTTCAAATATGTGCTTTGCACGCATGGAATACCTACGTTTGAAATCCATGTAGAGATTAAACATAGGTGAAGAGTAAAGAGAATTACAACCTTGACTCAATTTTGGCAGCATTTTTACAAGTTCAAGTTTCTATAGCAATGAGTTAGTGCTAATTTTTTGAGTGACGAGGGAAACCCGCAACCACTACCCGAGGGTGAGCACTAGGTAAACCCCACCGTGTGACCGTAGACAACAAAGGATCACCACAAGGAGATAAGCCAGCCTAGGCTGACCGGCTCAAACCAAGAAGGCCAATAGGCGACCCCCGGGAGTCAAACTTGAAAACCTTGTGGTTACTAAGCCAACAGCTTAATAGTAATTCAAACAAATGATTTTGTAGCAGATAGTAATCCATATCAAATTTTGCATAACTACGTGGCAGCAGATAATAACAACCACGGTAGTTTAGAACAACATGAAACCTTAATTCTTATCTAATCAACAACTTAAGAATGCTAACAAAAGAGCTTGTTGCTGATGCCTTCTGTCAGATTTTAAATCTGTGTCATCCATTCTCAAAATAGCATTTTGGTTTTAGAAAGAATTCTAAACATCAATTGACAAGCAGAGTTATCTCAACATCAAAACAAGAACTCTAAGCATTAAATACCATCTACACACTAAAAGTAGGGACCTTGTAAAATATTCCGTCATAAAATCATATAGAAAGGTGATAAGCTTAAATATAGTTTGAGAACATTATTATGTACTCCAGGCAACTAATTGTATGCCCTGGCTTACATTGCACCCAGTGCTGACTAACATGATTCCTAAGATTAAAGAAACAACAAGCATACTCATAAAAGAAAGCGCAAAGTTAAGACTTGGAATCTCAAACAAATTGTGACCTTTCCATAATTGCAACTAATATTGCATAACTTATATTTAAAAAAAAAAAAAAAAAAAAAAAAAAAAGAATGTTCATGGCTATTTTTGTTAAAGTTAATTCCGGATTTAGTCCGGAATCCGGACTACACTCATTTCCAATTTTAGTCATTGACTTTTAAAACTACCAAATTTAATTCTTTTAAGTATTGAATCATTTCTAATTGTAATCCACAAATTAGAAAGTCATGACCATGGTGCCAATTGTTTCAAATACTCCAAGACAAAATTTCGTAGCTTTAAAACTTAAAAGTCCAAGACTAAAATTGGAAATGAGTGAAGCCTAAATACGAAATTAACTCATTTTGCTATTTTTCAATTAAAAGATTTTTAGTGATTACTTCGTTGAATTCGTAGTTGATGGCAAATTATCATTTACATTATTTTAATGAATATTACATTCATGATTGATAAGTAATGAACTTTAGTAAGTAGTCGATTAAACTAGACGCCGAAGCACCAAACTAGTGAAACTACGGCCATATTCCGGCCATCAAATACCTCAATTTCGAATTAAGTGAAACTGCAGATAAGTCAACGAATTGGGCAATAAGAGAAATGATGGACTTACGGGCAGTAAGATTTGGAGAAGATAGCGATTTTGTTGGAGTAAATGACGTTCTGAACGAAAGCTGATGGAGAATTGGACGCTAGGGCTCTTTCAGGACCATTTCCGATCAGCAAGACTCCCATCAGAGCCGCAATTATAGCTAGGGTTTGCCTACGAGAACACTCATCAATCAACCTCCCCATTTTTGTTCTACAGACGTCGGAGAGTGTTGAAAGTTCCGGAGGGTGGAGACGAGAGGAGACCGCGAAGGGCTTCCAGGATGCGGAGGGAACTATGAGGTTGTTGTTGCAGAGATGGTGGAATTGGTTGGAGGGAGAGAAGTGAAAGATTTCGTGTGATCGGAGTTCGGGTTTAGTGGCGAATATGGGCCATTTTGCTGAGCGGCCGCTGAGAGTTTTGGCTGAGACGCCTGCTGGGCCGGCCAAATTCATGGCGGCGGAACACTGGGTTTGCCAATTATTACTCGCAGATCCCGTCGCTCTACTCTCCGCTCCACCATGGAAAAGCTTTCGCACAACTCCGTACTGTTGGGCCTTTTGTACTGTAGGCCCATATCGATTAAATGGGATTGTTAAGCCGTGAACCCAGGTCCACCTTGCAAGGTAGACCTGGGTCTACATTCACATACACTATACTCTACATTCACATACACTATACTCTACATTCACATACACTATATTGTACATTCACACTTCGTAAACTCTACATTCACACATTACAGGATTATATGTTTAGTAACTATATTACCACTGTTATGCATTCACACATTCAAAACTCTATATTCACAGGTCCTGTACTCTATATTCACCACTTAAGAACTCCACATTCACACATTACAAGGCTACAAGTTGCTAGAACTTCTTAACTCTATTACAGATTCACACATGCATAACTCTACATTCACGATTTCTATACTCTACATTCACACTTTGAAACCTTTACATTCACACATTTCTAGGCAACTCTACATTCACACAATCATAAGTCTACATTCACGATTTCTATACTCTACATTCACACTTTGAAACCTCTACATTCACACATTTTTGGACAACTCTAATTCAGCAATGTGTTTACTAATTTAAAAAAAAAAAAAAAAAAAAAAAAAAAAAAANAAAAAAAGACAAAACGACGTAGTTTTGGACCCAGGTCCACCACCTTGCAAGGTGGACCTGGGTCCACGGCATAATTTGCCGATTAAATGCTTTTTAAAGCAATTGTTATCGCAAATTTTATTGTGGACTGCGGTCCACAATGCATGGTAGTCCATGCATCAAAATGATGTCGTTTTGATTAATAAAAAGAAACGGTAGAAACAACTCCATTATACGCTTTTAACTCTGTGTGTATAACATATTCAGTTTCATTTTATATACACTGTAGTTCCCTTTCAACACAACTACATTTTCTTTTTGATATAATTACAGTTTCATTTGATATTATACACTCAAATATGTGAAATTGTTATTCAGTTTCAGACTTAATAATCTCCTCCCGGCAGCCCAACTGGACAAATTAGCAGCAGCTGTCCTAGATAAGGAAATTGAGGCGGATGATATAGTTGGATGGAAGGATGCGGAATCAGGTAGGTTCTCGGTGAGCTCGGCGTACAACATTATTATCAACAACCCAGGCTCCAGTAGCTCAACAGACCCAGTGGAAGCTGCAAAATGGAATGCAATTTGGAATTTAAAAGTTCCGAGTAGGATGAAAATGTTCTTATGGCTGGCCGTCAGGAAAGAATCATGACAAATCGCATGAGGTTGAGGAGAGGTCTTGCAGATTGTGATAAGTGTCTGCTTTGCGAAGATAAAGTAGAAGATGTTGAACATGTGCTACGTAGCTGTCCACTGGCAAATACAATCTGGAGAAAGGTCCTCCCGGCATTTTACATGGAGACCAGACCAATGTCATTTAGAGCTTGGCTTGACCAGGGTATTTCAAGGAAAGGGAACGGCAACAGACCCAAGTATGACAACATCCTGTTCACAATAACTTTGTGGTGGATCTGGAAATGGAGAAACGAGCTTGTCTTCAGAAATTCAATACAACCTCTCTATTTGAAAATCCAGTGGATCAATAATCAAGTGAAAGAGGTAAATGCAGCCTTTGACAGAGTCAAAACTCATCAAGTCACATCCAATACAGGCAGCTGGGGAATGATCAGCTTGGAAAAATCAGTAGAGGGTCTTGTTAAAATAAACTTTGACGGGGCTACAGATCAAAACATTGCATGCTGTGGGGGTGTCATAAGGGATTCAAGGGGTTCATGGCTGGGAGGCTTTACCAACAAAATAGGGTCCTGCTCATCTTCACAAGCGGAAGCCTGGGCCCTGCTAAGAAGCATCCAACTAGCTAATCAGATGGGCTATAGAAAAATCATCCTTGAAGGTGACTCGTCTGAGGTTGTCAATGGAATGACAAACGATCAAGAGGCCAACAACGTAATACGGAATATCCTTAGAGCTTGCAAACAGGAATTGAAATCTCTGGAATTATGGAGGATGAGCCTAGTACCCAGGGAAGTTAATAAGGTTGCAGATTTCATGGCAAAGACCTTCATGGTACATCCTAAAGGTATGCATGTTAAGATCAACCCCCCAGACGGCCTACTACCACTGCTGGAGAACGATACTGAAAGCTACCCTTCTTGGCGCTTTATGTACAATGTTAGTTAAGTTGTATACATACTTCGGGTTTCCCCCTTCCAAGTATAATAAAAAAAATATGTGAAATTGTTATTCAGTTTCCTTTCAATACAACTACAGTTTCTTTCATAATACACGGTAGTTTCCTATCAGTTTCATTTTATATACATTGCAATTTCATTTCAACACAACTATAGTTTCATTTGATAATATAAAAACAATTGTGAGGTAGTATCATTTGAGATGAACTGTTATTCCCCTATTAAAAATGAACATTCATCAATATAATTTGCGAGTTTCCATTGTACCATATATAAAGCGATCATTATATCATGGATTATAGTCTATATTGCAATGTGAATCGCTTGGCATATATGTTTATTTCTAATATATTGAAAATTCATTTTTTTTTATTCTTAAAATTTATTTTTAGTGTATTACATGTTTATTTTTATATATACTACTTAAAAATGAACATTTAATACATTAAAAAATAACCATTAATCAATAGTTCTCGTGGATGGTCCCTATATCAAGATGTCATATGCTTAATCAACTTATAATAGATAAATATAAATGGGCCAAGGACTTTGTGGTCCAGTTAACTTCCTCATGTGAGAGGTTGTGGATTCGACTCTCAATGGAGTCAATATCGACTCTTTGTGCTTCTTAGGTTGAGAAAGTAGTTATGAACAGATACTGCATTGTACGAATTTTTTTCATCACCGAGGACCACACTGCATGACAGAAGAGTGAATGCTGCGAATATATAGATGCATGACATTATCACAATTATAAATAGCACATGGTGATATGGGATATAATTGGCATATATGTTGAGCTTGATCATCAGCTGTTTTTACAGACATTGAAAATATATTGTCGGATTTTACAGAGTATATTCATATAATAATGTCAGATTCTACAGAGGATATTCATATTCTCAGAGCAGCAACAGTTTGAAGGTTCATCAGTTACATGATCTGAATAATCTTCTCAACCCAGTCAAGAGCAATATTAGTCCAAAATAATCAAACCTGTAGGCCAGTCTCACAAAATCCAGCTTAAAATCGTTCCAGGGAGGGTGCCTGGGCTCCAGCTCGAGGCGGAAAGTCCTGTGCAACACAGCTTTCTCGTGGCTAAATGCGTCAAACGAGTACTTCCCATGGTAACGCCCAAGACCACTCGGTCCAACGCCTCCAAATGGTAATGCATCACATACAAACTGCAAATGTTTCAAGGAAACGAGGCGGTCCATTCCTTATCAAATCCCAATCGGGGCATTATATATCCAGGAAAAAAGTGCTTCAATAGAAATCGAGGCCGTACCTGGACCATGGTGTCGTTGAAAACCAAGCTTCCAGATGACGTTTCCAGCGAAATACGTTTCTTTAATGCTTCATTTTTCGTAAATGCATAGAGTGCAAGGGGTTTTGGCCTCGCTCTTATGAACTCGATGCTTTCTTCGACTTTATTTACCTACGATACAGATTGCACATAGTCAGATATTTCTATAGAACTTGAGTTTCGAGATGATGCTACTTCAAACATATTAATATACCTTAGATGTTATTTCAGGAAAGTATTTCAATAACATTATTTAAGAATCTATTGCTTCTTAGTTCTTACAGTAATTATAGGGAGTAATGGGCCGAATATTTCTTCAGTCATGATATCAGAATCGAGTGGAGGATTCAGCAGTATTGTTGGTTCTATTATCCTGTGGCAGTCCATAAGATCGATAACAATAAAATCAGGGAAACTATATGGAATCCAGCCATATATGTAAAGCAAAGAGTAGAAAGGGATATAGGACGTTACAGATTTTCTTCGTCTATCGAACCACCATAAATAATGGAAGCTGTAACCCGGGGGTCTTTCAGAAGATTTCGCACTCTATCAAAGTGGTGCTTGTTCACAATCGCTGCAATGTTATCTAAGTTTTTAATGTTGTCACCATAAAATTGATGGATACACTTCTTCAATGATTCAACCTGGAAAATTTTAACTAGCATTCGTAAGTTCCAGCCATTCAAAATCAAACAGATAAAAGAATGAAAAGACGGGGCTTTGCTATCAAAATACCAGAACAGAAGCGTATTCCTTCTCTACAAGCACGTAATCAACTCCTATACACGCTTGGCCATTACATGCCCCCCACTTTGCACTGGCTATTCTCTTGACTGCAACCTTTAAACCGTATAGAGAAAAGGAAGATGAGTGATTCATACGTAATGCTCTTCGATCTTGAATGAAAATACATGGATATCTCTGCCATAGTATCATAACTTGAAAGAATTAAAAATTTAAAAGACGAACCTTTAGGTCAGCTGCATGTATACGGTCAACAATGGCAGGGGACTTCCCGCCCAGCTCTAGAGTTACCGGAGTTAAGTGCTTTGCAGCAGCAGACATGACAATTTTTCCTACTTGTTGGCTACCTGAAAAAACACCACAAAGAGAAACCTAAACAATCCTACGTGATTTACTCCTCCACTATCTTGTAGGGCCGGGGTGTGGAGCCTTGGGGACGAGGGAATTTCGCTTTTTGTGAGCAAGAAATAAAATGTTCAAACAAACTGAATGAGAAGTACCCGTAAAAAAGATTTTGTCCCAATTCTGCTGCAGTAGTTGCCCGGCTATATCTCTTCCACCTTCAATGACTTTAATTGCTTTGGAATCCAAGTAACGAGGGACCATATCAGCTAGAAGAGAGGAGCATTTTGGTGACAGTTCAGAAGGTTTTATGACTGCCGTGTTTCCAGCTGATATTGCTCCAATCAATGGATCTAAAGCTAATGCTGCAAATTACAGGAAAAGTGCCTTTTAACTTACAAAAATTACTTCAGCCTCTCTCATAACACGAGTGTACTGAACACGTTCCAGATTCATACAAATTTAACCAACGGAACTGTGAAGTGCAAAAGCATGATTATATATAGTCTTATACAGTTATACAAGTCTGTTTCTGCAGGAAATAAGATAAAGTCAAGGCAGATCAGATCACCCAGCAGAACTGGAGTTACTCACAGATGGGGAAGTTCCAAGACGAAAATATGAGCACTACACCAAGTGGCTCGGGCATAACTTCTGCTTTTGCGGGGAAGTAAAGCAGTGGTAGTTTCCCCTGCAAAGATTATACGATTAGTGATTCAGCAATTCTTGTGCTATGCATTGGTCAATTTTACAAGAACCATTATAGCATTGAATTTCAAAAGGCACAGTTTCAAGCTCAGTTAAACCATTCAACAAATATAGCATTGCATCACTTTGGTTATCTTTGATTTATAATTTTGCACTAATTAACTCTGTTCAACTCCTCAAAACAAAAACAAGGCAACATCAATATGTTACACTGTTCCATACAACATTGAATTTTTTGCACATTTCAAAGATAATAAAACAAAGTAAATACTTCTTTTATACACACACACACATATATACACAATATATATATGGAAGGATCACATGATAACTACCCCTCCTGTAAGAACTGCGAACTGCACAATCAGTTATGAGCAAATGTACAATAAAACATCACAAGATTCACAGTCCGTAATTACATAAAAAGCAAGATGCACAATTGTAATTACAAAAAATTATAGAAATGCACAATTATGGCATTACAAGATGTTATAATTATATATATATGACTGTTTCTAAATGCACAATCAATTATCACCAAATGAACATTCGTACAATAGGTAGTTCGCAGTTATCAAGGAGGTAGTTCTCATTTGATCCCAATCCTATATATATATATATATGGAGTGAGGTGGAGACAAACCTTTTTGGGGGCTATCCATTTCTCGAGATTGTGCAAAGCGTGCGTTGCAGATTTCGTTAGAACACCAACCTGCAGAAGCAATCGTCAAACCATGAAGTAAAACCCAGCGAAGTTGCTAACAATTGAAGCACAAATAACCTCCAAGACACACAAATTGAGTTGATTAATCAAAAATTTCAAACCAAAATCAACACTCGAAACCAAATAAAACCAAAAAAAACTTAGGTAGATTTGAAGAAGAATAATAGCAGAGTTACTTCATCGCGATAAGCTTCAACTCGGTGCTTCCCGAGATCTTGTTTCAGAGCTTCGAAGATCGAATCCTCATTCTCAGAAATAAGTTTGAGTATGGCTTGAAGCTGCGCTTTCCTCCACGCAATCCCTCTCGTTTTTCCGCTCTGGAACGTCCCTCTCAGCTCGCTCAACTCTTTCTCTACCCCTTCCACGGCCATCTCCGCAATTTCTTCTCTCCCCTCTGTAATTTTACACTGCAGAGTACAGACAGAGGACCTATGTATAGCTCAACATCACAGCTTTTCGTATGCGTATATTAAATATATGTATACGCCGTTCGTGAAGATATGTGATGTTGACAATTCATGTAATCACGTACGTATGTACATCAAATTTCACTCCTTTGCCCTTTGGGAAATTGGAATGAAGTGTTTGCTAGGAAAGTCCAAAATAGCATACTGGGTTTCTGGATAAAGTTTTTTTCAACGCAATTTCGTAATCGTGTTTGATTGCGATGATATAGGATAAGTCTAAAGTCAGATGTTATGCTATTGACACTGGTCCATCTAGGTCCATATTCACAATTTTAGAACTTTATATTAACAATTGTAGAATTTTATGTTTAAAACTTTTTAATTCTATGTTCACAATTTCAAAACTCTATATTCACAATTTCATAAATTTATGTTCACAATTTCATAACACTATATTCAATACGAATTTAACAGTTTTGAAAGTCGTTGATTGCAATTAACAGGACCCCTATAGTCCGTGGATCAAAATGATAATTTACTCTTTTAAAAATGTATGAATAGTTAAGATACGAAATTACAATTAACAGTCAGTGGACCAAAATGACAATTTGCTCAATGTAGAATAATTTCACTCGTTCATATGAGTTTATCAATGCCCAAAAGATAAGAAGACGAACTTACTGTCATCTTCGTAATTAATTCAAACTTATAATTTCCTCCTTATTTTTTAGCTTCGTAATTAATTCAAACTTATAATTTCCTCCTTATTTTTTAGCTAATCAACACAAATGGACGGATTAAATCATTCTATATGTTTTATAGAAAATATTATTCTCATATAATTCTAATTCCAAATCTTGTACGTTTGTGATATTGCTTTATATAATTAAAATTCATAATAAATAAACCAATTTATAGACAACTAATAAATATGAAGAATCAGTCGCCCGTGTTAACACATGAGCAACGTGATTCACTGACCTCTTGACATGACGAACTATCCATTTGTCGGCAATTTATATCGTGGACCACGGTGCACAATGTATTGTGCAACCCGTACCAAAATGAGTTTTGTATATTATAGGCAATCGTTCTATGTATTTCAGGCAATCATTCTATGTATTCTAGGCAATCGTTCAGTGTATTAATGTTAGTAACACATGTTTTGATGTGTTTGTGTATTCGAATGTTTAGTAGCATAAGTTCTGTGTATTTTGTGTCAATATTCTGTGTATTCATGTTATTAACGCAGGTTGTGACTTGTTTGTGCATTTGAGTGTTAGGAAGATGAGTTCTGTGTATTTTGTGTAAATATTATGTGTATTCTGGGCAAACGTTCTGTATATTATAGGCAAACGTTCTGTGTATTCTAGATAATGATTATGTGTATTATAGATAATGAATTTCCTAGAGTCCTTCACGTCCGCGTTCACTAACATCAAAACGACATCGTTTCGGACCAGGGTGCACAGTGCACTGTGGACCGTGGTCCACGATATAACGATTGCCATTTGTCCTTGGAGTCTGGGAGGTTTCCCCACCTGATTGTATTTTGGAATTTTTTTTTATGACTTAAATTAAATTTGTTGGTTGGTTTTCAAAAAAATAATAAAAAATATGAAGAATAAAAATAAGGGGAAATCAACATTTTGCTTCCTCACTTGTTTTTCAATTGTCAGTATAATATGATCTCTAGTTTTCATTTTCAATCAATTTGATTATCGAATTGTTCAAAATTTCGTCAATTAAACACTTTCATGAATCAATTGACAAAATTTTAAAAATGTGAAAATCACCATTTTAAATAATCATGTTAGACTACTCTCCAATTTTAACCGCTTGACTCGGAAGATGCCAAATCATACTTTCTTACAAGAAAAATGAATTAGCTATTCCGCCATCCTCATTTTTTTAATGTCAAAACTGATCAAATATTTTCATGTAAAATCATTTTTATAGGTATTGAATCATGTAAAATTTAAAGCAGAATTTTCAGACAATTAATAATACAAGTGGCAAATCACATCAAACAACACAACCAATTAGTTGCTCCAAATTGCAAAAATACTCGATGAGGTAAATCACATCAAACAATACAACCAATTAATTTCCCCTAATTGCGTGCAAATCTCCTAGGTTTTGAGATATACCCCTATACTACTTCATAGTGCCAAACAAGAGGTTTGGTTAAGTGTCATTGTCGTTATACAAAAACTGAAATAAGTTACAAGAATTCTCCAAATGTATCCATCTAGCTTGCTACCCAAACTGCAATAAATGTACAACATGTTTGAAGCAGACAGTTTGATCTGTTTTAGCTAGGAGACAACACGATTTTTCCATGAAGCTGCATTTGTTTGGTGGTTTTCTTTCCCCTTCCGCCTCTCCCACTCTATTCTCTCTAACTCTCTCTCTCTCTCTCTTAGATATAATCTGCTTTGCGATCATAATCGGCAAATAATCACAAGGAAGTAAATTACATAGTTGATCGGCTCAAACTGATAATGTCAATAGACAGCTCTCCTGACAGACTCAAATGGAGAAGGTCAATAGACAGCTCCCACGGGGAGTACAATAATCAAACTTGAAACCCTAACTGTTCAACCAACTCGGGTAGTGTTATCATGCGTTCCGGGTAAAACAGACCTTATTTGAAAACATATAATTTTTATCAGTGTTAATATATTATAGTTAAAAATAATATATGCAATTTCATTGTATATTTACTTTTGCATGACTATCAATAAAAGTCAAGTGTAAACAATATCTCCTGATTGATTGATGTTGAGGAAATCGAACAATTTTTGTCTATGGTCAACTATATATTGTTCATCTAGAGTTAAATTAGAATTCTCAAAATGAACAAATATTTAAAAAGAAAATGCGACATGTACTATGGTGTGTAATAGTTTATTGTCATAACGTGCAAATTTAGAAACTATCATAATAGAATACATTAACAAGTGTTTGCTTCTGGGGGAAGTATAAAATTATTATTTTTTTATATGTACTAAAATCAAAGTACTTAATATTTGAACGCACATGTCATAGTTATATTAATTATTTATATTTATTATTTTATACATTTTTAATTGACTTATGATAAAATCAACTAATTCACAAATAGCAAATGAAAGAAAACATTATAGCTTGATAAATGATGTCACGTAAGCGAATGAATAATATTGAGTTATTTTTGTACCGTAAAATAGTAATGCTCAATTGATATGATTAAAAGGTTAGAGAGTAAATATTTCCAGTTTAGTTTTGACATATTGATTATTATGTGTTTTTCGATTTTATGTATTTGAGTTACGCTCAACATTTATTCCATTTGGTTTTCAATTAATGAAAACGTGTCACTTTTAGTATTGAAATTTGTCATTTAAGGACTAAAAATTGGTACATTCTAATAGTTGTGGTAAGTTTTGGTAATTAGCCCAACATTATACCTAAACCAATAGGTAGATTATAAATATCTCAACGGTGTTGTACTTTATTGCAATAAAAGAAGGTTTCTAAATAGTATTTCTCCTTTTTGTCTATACTTTTAAGGGATTTTTAAGACTTATGTGTCAGTATATTATTGACTATTAAAAATAAAGCATCAATTTTGATCTCATTTTAATCATTGATTAAAAATATATAATAAGAGGTGTGTAGACAAAGGAACACATCAATATAATAATCAACAATAATTAATTAATACTTTATTCCATTACCTAACATCAAAGTTTGAAGCATAATTATTACACTTTCTACCTACATGATTAAAATTGAATAATGAAGTGAAAGAGTATTTAAAAATAATGTAGAAAGAGTATTGACATAATTTAGAAAGAAAAATAAAATATTTTTGAATTTATATAATTATTATACGAGTTAATTCAATTTTTTGTCTTAAAATTATGTCAGACAACTTTTAGTCCTTATTTCTAAAAGCAATTTTTTTTAGTTCTAGTATTATTGTGACATGATCATTTTTTGTCCACTGTCAACAAAATCGTTTAAATGGTGTTAAATATAATGACATTTCGGTCTAATCAATTATAAGTGGTATTTCATTTTCCTTTTTTGGTCCTAGATTTATATGTATCATTTCACTATTTGTCCTGTCTTTTTTATAATATCTCTGTTGGTTCTAACATTATTGTGACATAATCTTTTTTACTCTTACGTCAATAAATATGTTTAAATGACATTAAAATGACATTATTAACCACTCAAAGTCCTCTTGTTGTTGTTGTTGTTGTTGTTGTTGTCGTCGTTGTTGTTGTTGTTGTTATTATTATTATTATTATTATTATTATTAAAAATAAAAGGTTGGTCGACCTTGCTAAATCAAAATCAGTATAATAAATGGCAAGCTTGACCGTAAATCAAGTTGACAAAAGGAGGGGAATTATATATCAAAATGAAAGGCTTTCAATAAAAAAGATTACATTAATTTGCCATCTCATATTGAAATCGTCTAACAATGACTACTAATCCTATTTTCATATCTACAACTATAGACTTGGTCAGGATGATACAAAAATTAAAATGGCAATAAAAGTAATACTTAATGATGAAAGACACTACAAGTATTTTATATCTTTACTTAATATTTCACATGTTCCCATTCTAAGTTTTAACAAATTTTCAATTTAAAAAATCAAACTTAACAATTAACCCGCCAAAAAAAAGCCTTTACATCACCTATTATCTAAGTTTTAAAAAAGATAATTTTAAAAAATCTATAATTTGTGGCATCCTCGATAGTGAGGTTTACATTTAGTATCTGTCCATATATTATATATTACTAGTATATAGTTTCTCAAACTACTGAAGTTCAGCTTGAACCCATGACCTCATATTTAGAAGAGTCATTTCATGCTGTTTGACCACAAGGTCTTTGATAATACTCCGTAATAATTATTCATTATTTTTTAATATACATTTAAAAGAGAGAAAAAATCAAACGAGGATCTAGTTTTAAGTAAAACATCAATCATTATTCAATAAACTATGGTCCATACAAAAATAAACATTTTTAATATATTAAAGGTACATTATTTATGTACTGAATATACATTATTTGATATCTTTTATTCATGACACATAGAAAAATTGCCGTAAAATATACATATAGGTAATTATAATTTTTTTAAAAATAAAAAATGGGTCATATATATGGGGTTTGATGGCAGTGTTCCATTAATGCACAATATTTAATTTGAGCCCAATAATCTTACTTAGAAGTTACAGCAGAGACTCTTGCAAGTTGTCCACTAGAGATTTGTTGGGAGTAAATGAATTGAAAAGTCCATCTACCAAGTAAGTTCGGTGCACTCCATATAATGCTTATATTTATTGGGTGACAATGTTAGAGATAGTAACGGGTCAAGTAATATTTGGTATTGGACTTTCTCGAATCTTAATATATAAGATAAGTTTGGATAATTGATAATTGTGTTTGGATAGCCATGAAAACATCGATCATGGACCAGGATATACATAGCATTATAAACCTTGGATCAAAACGACGAGGTACATAATTCATATTCGTAATGTACATAATTTCATAACACAAGACACATACACATGTTACATATTTACTTGTTTATAGTTGTTTTAGATGTTCACAAAAGCCCCCCCCCCCCTAAGAATTTAATGCGGCTTATATAAGGGTCTAGAGCGAACACATGATGAGCCTACGGCGTGTTGGACACGTGTCATTCATGCACTAATCGGGATGACAACAATTCTACTAGTCCCGGGAACTCTTATGGGCCGCATGAATGTGATGTGACTATACAATTTGTTCAGATTAAGCTTTTCTTTGAACAAATAAGTCTCATGTTCGATAATATACATCCCGGTCACACATGATCGGGGGAACTAATCAGACTATAAATTAAATCATGTTATGCTGAATGAGAAAGCCTCTTTCCCAGTCACGATCCGATCGCGGAAAACATGAAGTTGGTCAATTGCGTTCGGAAAATGATACCGGTAACCTCTTACATAGTATCTAAGCACATAATTAAATATTTGAGTAGGGTAAATCCCTATCAGAGTTGATTTGTCAACTAAGATTATTACAAAGCAGGATTTACCCAATGTACTTCCTCAAATAGTGAGTGCATATTTTCCTCGTCACTCAAAAAAGTCACACATTTTATACTAAATTAATATGTGATATATTCGAAATAAAAAATATATAAATAACTCATTGGGGTCGTCAAATTCAGCCAGCTGGCCAATTAGTTCACGTTTGCTTTAGTATTCTATATTCTTTATATTGAAATTGAAAAAATTGAACCGAATCCCGAAAATTTCACCTCTAAAATTAAACCTTATTTTTACACATAAGGCAACCTTTTCACTTGATCCATTATCTATACATATAGTTGTTGCCCGCTCCAAGTCGTTAGTATTTCTTAATTATTATAATTAGGTAGTTTTAGGTAGTATACGTGTGTGAGATTTGGTAGAGGAATTAATTAGGGTAACCTAACTTGCTTTAAATTTGGTCTACATACCAAATTTTGTCCCAAGTATATAAAGAATTTATATAATAATTAAATATTAAAAATCTAATATAATAATAGCGTCAAAAAAATAAATATTATATAATATTAAAATTATAAGTATATAACATCACTTTCTATCGATTCATAATGCACTTTCAAGTAGTTATTGCGAATTTTTCTGTAAATCAAAAGTATAAAATTGAATGATTTACTTAATTGACCATTACTTACACCATATAGTACCATTTTTTTCAAAATGTACGATGTTATAACAACAAATAGCTTACAATATCAAAAGGTATATTTACTTGAAGGCATGTGTAAAAGAGAAATGAGACGTCAAGGTTCTATTTAAGAGACATATAAGTTAGTTTAAATCTAAAAGCTTAAAAACTAATAACTATTAGTTTATTTTGAAATACTACTTAGAGTAATGTAGCAAAATAAACTATTATTGTAAGTTCTTCATATTTTATTAAACAGAACTTATAATTTATTCGTAGTCTAAAATAAACTATAAACTTTAAAAATTAAAATAAATCTAACCAAACATAACCATGGTTATTTCTCTTTGTTGATGGTAAAATGAGAAAAATCTAAACGAAAATCGATTGTAGTAAGAAAATTAAAGTCGTGAATATAATATATCAAAATTAAAAGAATAATATTAAATATTGCTAAAATTGTGGATTAAAAGTGAAATTATTTCCTTTAAAAAAATTTCCTAAAAAGAATATCACAAATTAGTAGGTACATTATCTCTTTTATCAACCCGACTGTTTTTTGTTTTGCAACGCAAAGGCAGTCACAGCTTTTTAGGAGCATATGATTCAACTCTACCTAATTCTGGACCAATTCCTTTTCCTTGAACTAGCAGTAAAGTAATTCCACCCTTTCAACCATTTGAAATTTCAAATTTTGCACCATTATCATAGCATTATGAAATTTGGATCAAAATGACAAGATATAAAATTCGTACTCATAAGATACATAATTTCGTAACAAGATACATAATTTCGTAACAAAAGACACACAAAATTACAACACAAGACACGTACACAAATACACATGTTATATATTTACTTACCTTTTCAAATCCGATTTAGGAACATAATTTGTGTTCATAGACACAGAATTTCACAACACAAGACACTTAAATTCATTACATAAGACACAAGTATCAATTTGTTTCAGGTACAAAATTCATATTCTTAAGATATAGAATTTCATAACACAAGATAAAAAATTCACAACATAAGACATAAATACATGTACTAGAGTCCATAATGCACCGTGAATTCTGGTCCATGATATAAAGATTGTCTAGCTATCTCCTCAATTGAAAAAAAAAAAAAAAAAAAAAAAAAAAAGAAGAAGACATCTTAGGCAAAGCACATGGGTATAGACCTTGATGGACCAAGGTCAGTTTGGGTGAGCCCATTTCATATGGGCCAACATTATGTTTTGACCACTTTTTTTTTTTTTTTTTTCAACCTTTTGAGTTTTGACCACTCTTCTAGATACCTCATTAATACGATTATAAGATTTTATAATATGCCAAAGTCAATTATTTTTTTTCGTACATATAGATAGACAGGAAAGTTAAAATTTATATTCGGACCTAATAATACATTACATGAGAACAGACATTTACCATAAGACTTTATTGAGGGGAGGGGCATACGTACGTTGCTAAAGTTAAAGCTTTACCAACTGAATTCACTTTGGTCGGAAACTTCCAAGTCATGCCAATTGCCAACTGTTTCCCCGAATGGTCAATTATTTATTGTAATTTATTACTTGTTTTTCTGCAATTTAGACAACATAGCATAAAATGCGAGAGAAATATAGTAGCTACAAATCAATTAGTCGGTTTGATGTGGATCAGAGTTGTCAGAAAGACAATTTACAATAATACAAGTGAATGAAAGTGTGGGAGATGCTCCCTTAACTGGGAGGGGAGCTTATATATGGACTTAGTAGTTCGAGTAGACCAACCTACACTACTAAGTTGACCAACTAACCTAGCATGTTAGTCAGAGAAAGACGCATGGAGGCACTGCAATGAGTTGATGACTTAGCATTGGTTATTTTCATGCATAGTATAAATAGCTTGGTTGACATTGCTGAAATAGAGATCTTATATCCACTACACTATACATTTCATTCTATTCAATGTGGGACATTGAATGAGTAATTAAGGGGAGCCTCGAGGCTCCTCTAATCGCTTTTATAATATTACAACTATAGTTGAGGCTCAACACTCCTATTCCAATTGAACAGTGACCATCCAACATGCGTTTTACTGATATTGATAATAGTACGAATCACTTTAAAGATTTGAATTTTGAAGCTATACAGTAATTTCATGGGTGGCAACAAAATTGGCAAGATAGCATACGCCACCATCTTCTTGCACACAAAAATGACATAACAATGACCTTCACGTACAAGTTATTTGTTTGTTTGTGAATTCTTCCCTTATCCCTTCCCCTTCTTCTAGTAAAAGATACGAAGTAATTTGTAGCAAAAGCTAAGGTTGAATTACCAATTTCAAAGGCCCTAATCTGACATCTAAGAGAATACCCTTCACTTTAAAAATTACTCTTACACTGTTGCTGGTAAAACTCGACTCTTGATCTTTCTTCTCAAATTTCAGGCATATGAACAATTAAGCTGTGCTCATGTGGGCTGGATAACTTAAATTTAATGTACTTCTTTGTAGTCTTTTATTTGTTAGTTAGAATCTGAATTCATCCATATTACATCCTTAGACAATAATGTAAATTTTCTTATAGATCAAAAATATCCAGTAATTTTATTTTACACGAAACTGGACCACATGATATTTCAATTAAATAAAATAAGTTCCATCTAACAATAAAATTAAAAAAAAAAAAATTGTACCCCAAAAGGGACGACCACTTGAATGAAGCATATGATTAACTTCTAATAAAAAATCTTGATTAACCCTCTTCTAATGACTATTCAAACTCACTCAGTTAGATTACACCACTAAATATATCTAAAACATTCTTCACATGATTATACTAAGATACTATCCATGTAAAAAAATCTAAGAATTAAATGTTACTCCGTAGAATTTTACAGTGGGTAGATACTATCATACTAGATAAGTAGATACAGTACAGTACATATATATATCTAGTAGGTACATACACTGATATATACACATCTCTCCTCTTTCCATGTCCACTAGGACAGTAGATCCACACATCTATCTGACAATTTAACCCGTGAATCCACCCACATAAATCCCCTTCCCCCCCTTCTCTACCTCTTCAAACCTACGGCTCTGATCATTTCTCTCTCTCTACATCTCAAAAAAATGGTTTCTTTGTTCTCTCTCATCTTTGGATTTTCCCAGGTTTTATCACTGTTCTTGCATGGCGACGCCGCGACGTATTGGGGCGACGTCGAGGTTTTGAAGCAGTTCAAAAATGGCGTTAACCCGGGTTCCGTAACTCCCGGGTCGTGTCTCAGCTCCTGGGATTTTTCCGTGGACCCCTGCGACAATTTGTCGTCGGAGAAGTTCACCTGCGGATTCCGGTGCGACGTTGTTGTTTCCTCGGCGGCGCGTGTCACCGAGGTTGTTCTTGACCGTTGGGGATACTCTGGCTCACTCGCGGAAATTTCTTGGAATCTTCCGTACCTTCAAACGCTTGATCTCTCCGGGAATTTTTTCCACGGGGAAATTCCGGCGTCGCTCGTGAACCTCACGCGCCTCCGGCGACTCAGTTTGTCGCGTAATTTGTTGTCGGGTTGGATTCCGAGTTCACTCGGATATATTTATAATCTCGAGGAGATTTATCTGGATAACAACAAATTGGAAGGGGCAATACCTGAGAGCTTTACCGGGCTCACGAATTTGAAAACGCTCGAGCTTCAAGACAACGAGTTAACCGGCGAGTTCCCCGACCTCGGCGAGTTAAATTCCGTTAATTTCATTGACGTCAGCAACAACGCGATTTCCGGGGAACTACCGGCGAGGTTTCCGGCGAATCTAATCGAGCTCACGGCGAGGAACAATTCCATAACAGGGAATATTCCGGCGAGAATTTCCGACTTATTTTACCTCCAAGTCCTCGACCTGAGCCACAACAACCTCTCCGGCGCCGTCCCGGCGCCGCTCTTCGTCCACCCCGCCCTCCAACAGCTAACCCTATCCTACAACCACTACACCTCCGTCGAGCAACCCGACCCGAATTTACTCCAATCCAGCCAGCTAATCGCGGCGGACCTAACTAACAACGAGATTCGCGGCTTTTTGCCCGGATTTCTCGGCCTTCTCCCCAAACTATCCTCTCTCTCACTGGAAAACAACAAGCTCTCCGGCATAATTCCGGCGCAATACGCCCTGAAAGTCCTGGTCCCCGGAGATGGCACAACGACGTCGTCTCAGTTCGAACGGCTTTTACTGGGCGGTAACTACCTGATCGGGGCGATCCCGGGTCCGTTCCTGGATCTGAAACCGGGTTCGGTGACGATCCGATTGGGAGACAACTGTCTGTACCGGTGCCCGTTGAGATTATTTTTATGTGAAGGTGGGGAGCAGAAATCATTATCGGAGTGCAAAGCTTTCGGGCCCATCATTCCTTGAAAATTGCAAAAATGTCAGGATATATATAAATATGTATGTATAAATATAAATTATGTTTTTTTGTTGTACAAAAGTTAGACGTTGTGGCGGTACAATAATATGATTTGTTTAATATTTCATGTTTTCTTTTCTTCTTTTAGAAGAAAAATGAGGCTTCTAGTTCTAGTACTCTAGATATAGAAAGATAGCTAGCTTAATCTTTGGATTACTAGGGCTTTGGATTTGGTCTTTCAATTATTAACTCGATGATGAATGAAGTTTTTTACCTTTTTGGTGCTTTCCATTAATAATTATTAGAATTTTATTAGTAATTTTAAATTTTACTTCATCACTTTTATTCTATGATATGATGTGATAAACAATAATATGATATTTTATTATGTAGGCCTCAAAAAAATATCTACATCAAAAATTTGTGACAGGAAATAAAAGATAAAAATTCATGTAATATTTTCCATATTAGTATTGGTGTTTTCTTCTATGCCATTGAGAAACTTTTAACATTAATATTCTGTCGCCGCAAGACTATATATATAATTGAGGTGACAATTAAGACGTTAAATATAAAAGTTTCAATAAGGTTATCTTTATTCTTGTAAGTGTAGCTGACTTTCAAAAGTAGGTTCCACATCGAACCTATGAGTACCTCTCATCAAGTCACTTCATGTCATTAGACCACAAAGTTATTAGCAAATTAATCTGTTTTTAATTTTCTTTTATTTATTTTTTGTTTTTGTTTTTTTTTTTTTTTTTTTTTTTTTTTT